>NW_017218327.1:0-11980 GCF_001704415.2 Capra hircus | reverse complement strand
CCCCATGCGAGTTGCTCGAGGCCTCTCGGGATTCCTCTCCGTCGATGCTGGGCCTAAAAACTTGTGTGGAGTCGGTGCCGGACCTGAGGATTCCTCTCCAGTGCTGACATGGATCTTGGGTACTTCTGGAGTCTCCCAGGGGAGTCAGTCCTCGTCTCGAGTGGGGCATGCACGTGCGCTTTCCTCCCGAGCTGAGCAGCAGTGTCAGCGTGGATCAATCTGTGGCTTTCCTCGAGGCTTCCCATGAGGCTTTCCCACAGCTTCCACGATGCTTTCCCCACGTGCCACCGTGGTGTGAGTCGATCCTCGGCTTGAAAGTCGAGGCAGTGCAGGGAAAACAGGTTTCCCTGGAATGGACTGAGACATCTGGGGGACTCTGGAATGGTGGCACGACCCTGGAGTTCCTCTCGCCTTTCCTGTGGAGAGCGCCTCCTCTTGAGATGCGACGGAAACGCCGGGAATTCTTTCCCGACCACGCAGGGAAAGGATCCCTCCTCTCGAGCTAGGAGGCGGAAACGGGGCTCCTCTGGATGTGGGCGGGACTCTCGTGCTTCCTCTCGAGTGGAGACGGGTATGTCGGGGAACTTCTTGAGTTGCAGCAAGGGTGTGAAGGACCCTTTGGAAGTTCCAGAGGTTAGGTGTGAATAGCCTCGAGACGCCTCAGCGGAAATGGGCCTCATCTCGCCTGGAGGGGAGAACCTCCTGGATTTTCTCGAGTTGCGGCAGGTGCTCTCGACTTACGACGGGGACCTCAGGGACCCGCTCTGGTGGCCTCAGGAAAAGGCCAGTCCCATGCGAGTTGCTCGGGGCCTCTCGGGATTCCTCTCCCGTCGATGCCTGGGCCTAAACCTTGTGTGGAGTCGGTGCCGGAACCTGAGGATTCCTCTCCAGTGCTGACATGGATCTTGGGGTACTTCTGGAGTCTCCCCAGGGGAGTCAGTCCTCGTCTCGAGTTGGGGCATGCACGTGCGCTTTCCTCCCGAGCTGTAGCAGCAGTGTCACGCTTCCCTTCGCGTGATCAAGGGATCTGTGGCTTTCCTCGAGGCTTTCCCACGAGGCTTTCCCACGAGGCTTTCCCACAGGGCTGTGCCACCGTGGTGTGAGTCGATCCTCGGCTTGAAAGTCGAGGCAGTGCAGGGAAAACAGGTTCCCTGGAATGGACTGAGACATCTGGGGGACTCTGGGAATGGTGGCACGACCCTGGAGTTCCTCTCGCCTTTCCTGTGGAGAGCGCCTCCTCTTGAGATGCGACGGAAACGCCGGGAATTCTTTCCCGACCACGCAGGGAAAGGATCCCTCCTCGAGCTAGGAGGCGGAAACGGGGCTCCTCTGGATGTGGGCGGGACTCTCGTGCTTCCTCTCGAGTGGAGACGGGTATGTCGGGGAACTTCTTGAGTTGCAGCAAGGGTGTGAAGGACCCTTTGGAAGTTCCAGAGGTTAGGTGTGATTAGCCTCGAGACGCCTCAGCGGAAATGGGCCTCATCTCGCCTGGAGGGGAGAACCTCCTGGATTTTCTCGAGTTGCGGCAGGTGCTCTCGACTTCCGACGGGGACCTCAGGACCCGCTCTGGTGCTCAGGAAAGGCCAGTCCCCATGCGAGTTGCTCGGGGCCTCTCGGGATTCCTCTCCCGTCGATGCGGGCCTAAGACCTTGTGTGGAGTCGGTGCCGGAACCTGAGGATTCCTCTCCAGTGCTGACATGGATCTTGGGGTACTTCTGGAGTCTCCCCAGGGGAGTCAGTCCTCGTCTCGAGTGGGGGCATGCACGTGCGCTTTCCTCCCGAGCTGTAGCAGCAGTGTCACGCTTCCCTTCGCGTGGATCAAGGGATCTGTGGCTTTCCTCGAGGCTTTCCCATGAGGCTTCCCACCAGGCTTTTCCCACGAGGCTTTCCCACAGGGCTGTACCATGCCACCGTGGTGTGTGTCGATCCTCGGCTTGAAAGTCGAGGCAGTGCAGGGAAAACAGGTTTCCCTGGAATGGACTGAGACATCTGGGGGACTCTGGGAATGGTGGCACGACCCTGGAGTTCCTCTCGCCTTTCCTGTGGAGAGCGCCTCCTCTTGAGATGCGACGGGAAAGCCGGGAATTCTTTCCCGACCACGCAGGGAAAGGATCCCTCCTATCGAGCTAGGAGGCGGAAACGGGGATCCTCTGGATGTGGGCGGACTCTCGTGCTTCCTCTCGAGTGGAGACGGGTATGTCGGGGAACTTCTTGAGTTGCAGCAAGGGTGTGAAGGACCCTTTGGAAGTTCCAGAGGTTAGGTGTGATTAGCCTCGAGACGCCTCAGCGGAAATGGCCTCATCTCGCCTGGAGGGAGAACCTCCTGGATTTTCTCGAGTTGCGGCAGGTGCTCTCGACTTACGATGGGGACCTCAGGGACCCGCTCTGGTGGCCTCAGGAAAGGCCAGTCCCCATGCGAGTTGCTCGGGGGCCTCTCGGGATTCCTCTCCCGTCGATGCTGGGCCTAAGACCTTGTGTGGAGTCGGTGCCGGAACCTGAGGATTCCTCTCCAGTGCTGACATGGATCTTGGGGTACTTCTGGAGTCTCCCCAGGGGAGTCAGTCCTCGTCTCGAGTGGGGCATGCACGTGCGCTTTCCTCCCGAGCTGTAGCAGCAGTGTCATGCTTCCCTTCGGTGGATCAAGGGATCTGTGGCTTTCCCTCGAGGCTTTCCCACGAGGCTTTCCCACAGGCTTTCCCACGAGGCTTTCCCACAGGGCTGTCCATGTGCCACCGTGGTGTGAGTCGATCCTCGGCTTGAAAGTCGAGGCAGTGCAGGGAAAACAGGTTTCCCTGGAATGGACTGAGACATCTGGGGGGACTCTGGGAATGGTGGCACGACCCTGGAGTTCCTCTCGCCTTTCCTGTGGAGAGCGCCTCCTCTTGAGATGCGACGGGAAACGCCCGGAATTCTTTCCCGACCACGCAGGGAAAGGATCCCTCCTATCGAGCTAGGAGCGGAAACGGGGCTCCTCTGGATGTGGGCGGACTCTCGTGCTTCCTCTCGAGTGGAGACGGGTATGTCGGGGAACTTCTTGAGTTGCAGCAAGGGTGTGAAGGACCCTTTGGAAGTTCCAGAGGTTAGGGTGATTAGCCTCGAGACGCCTCAGCGGAAATGGGCCTCATCTCGCCTGGAGGGAGAACCTCCTGGATTTTCTCGAGTTGCGGCAGGTGCTCTCGACTTACGACGGGGACCTCAGGGACCCGCTCTGGTGGCTCAGGAAAGGCCAGTCCCCATGCGAGTTGCTCGGGGCCTCTCGGGATTCCTCTCCCGTCGATGCGGGGCCTAAGACCTTGTGTGGAGTCGGTGCCGGAACCTGAGGATTCCTCTCCAGTGCTGACATGGATCTTGGGGTACTTCTGGAGTCTCCCCAGGGGAGTCAGTCCTCGTCTCGAGTGGGGGCATGCACGTGCGCTTTCCTCCCGAGCTGTAGCAGCAGTGTCATGCTTCCCTTCGCGTGGATCAGGGATCTGTGGCTTTCCCTCGAGGCTTTCCCAGAGGCTTTCCACCAGGCTTTCCCACGAGGCTTTCCCTCAGGGCTGTCCCACGTGCCACCGTGGTGTGAGTCGATCCTCGGCTTGAAAGTGGAGGCAGTGTAAGGAAAACAGGTTTCTTGGAATGGACTGAGACATCTGGGGGACTCGGGGAATGGTGGCACGACCCTGGAGTTCCTCTCGCCTTTCCTGTGGAGAGCGCCTCCTCTTGAGATGCGACGGGAACGCCGGGAATTCTTTCCCGAACACGCAGGGAAAGGATCCCTCCTCTCGAGCTAGGAGGGGAAACGGGGCTCCTCTGGATGTGGGCGGGACTCTCGTGCTTCCTCTCGAGTGGAGACGGGAAAGTCGGGGAACTTCTTGAGTTGCAGCAAGGGTGTGAAGGACCCTTTGGAAGTTCCAGAGGTTAGGTGTGATTAGCCTCGAGACGCCTCAGCGGAAATGGGCCTCATCTCGCCTGGAGGGAGAACCTCCTGGATTTTCTCGAGTTGTTGCAGGTGCTCTCGACTTACAACAGGGACCTCAGGGACCCGCTCTGGTGCCTCAGGAAAGGCCAGTCCCCATGCGAGTTGCTCGGGGCCTCTCGGGATTCCACTCCCGTAGTTGCCGGGGCCTATGACCTAGTGTTGAGTCGCTGCCGGAACCTGAGATTCCTCTCCACTGCTGACCTGGATTTGGGGTACTTCTGGAGTTTCCCCAGGGAAGTCAGTCCTCGTCACGAGTGGGGCATGCACGTGCGCTTTTCTCTCGAGCTGTAGCAGCAGTGTCACGCTTCCCTTCGCGTGGATCAAGGGATCTGTGGGCTTTCCCTCGAGGCTTTCCCACGAGGCTTTCCCACGAGGCTTTCCAACAGGGCTGTTCCACGAGCCACCGTGGTGTGAGTCGATCCTCGGCTTGAAAGTCAAGGCAGTGCAGGGAAAACAGGTTTCCCTGGAATGGATTGAGACATCTGGGGGACTCTGGGAATGGTGGCACGACCCTGGAGTTCCTCTCGCCTTTCCTGTGGAGAGTGCCTCCTCTTGAGATGCGTCAGGAATGCCGGGAATTCTTTCCCGACCACACAGGGAAAGGATCCCTACTCTCGAGCTAGGAGGCGGAAACGGGGCTCCTCTGGATGTGGGCGGGACTCTCGTGCTTCCTCTCGAGTGGAGACGGGTATGTGGGGGAACTTCTTGAGTTGCAGCAAGGGTGTGAAAGACCCATAGGAAGTTCCAGAAGTTAGGTGTGATTAGCCTCGAGACGCCTCAGCGGAAATGGGCCTCATCTCGCCTGGAGGGGAGAACCTCCTGGATTTTCTCGAGTTGTGGCAGGTGCTCTCAACATATGACGGAGACCTCAGGAACCCGCTATGGTGGCCTCAGGAAAGGCCAGTCCCCATGCGAGTAGCTCTGGGGCCTCTCGGGATTCCATTCCCGTAGATACCGGGGCCTACGACCTTTTGTGGAGTCGCTGCCGGAACCTGAGGATTCCTCTGCAGTGCTGACCTGGATTTGGGGTACTTCTGGAGTCTCCCCAGGGGAGTCAGTCCTCAACTCGAGTGGGGGCATGCACGTGCGCTTTCCTCTCGAGCTGTTGCAGCAGTGTCACGTTTCCCTTCGCGTGGATCAAGTGATCTGTGGCTTTCCCTCGAGGCATTCCCACGAGGCTTTCCCACGAGGCTTTCCCACAGGGCTGTCCCACGTGCCACCGTGGTGTGAGTCGATCCTCGGCTTGAAAGTCGAGGCAGTGCAGGGAAAACAGGTTTCCCTGGAGTGAACTGAGACATCTGGGGGACTCTGGGAATGGTGGAACGACCCTGGAGTTCCTCTCGCCTTTCCTGTGGAGAGCGCCCCCTCTTGAGCTGCTATGGCAAGTCCGGGAATTCATTCCCGACCACTCAGGGAAAGGATCCCTCCTCTCGAGCTATGAGGTGGAAGCGGGGCTCCTCTGGATGTGGGCGGGCCTCTCGTGCTTCCTCTCGAGTGCAGAAGTGTATGTCGGGGAACTTCTTGAGTTGCAGCAAGGGTGTGAAGAACCCTTTAGAAGTTCCAGAGGTTAGGTGTGATTAGCCTCGAGACACCTCAGCGGAAATGCGCCTCATCTCGCCTGGAAAGGAGAACCTCCTGGATTTTCTCAAGTTGCGGCACGTGCTCTTTACTTATGATGGGGACCTCAGGGACCCGCTCTGGTGGCCTCAGGAACGGCCAGTGCCCCTGTGAGTTGCTTGGGGGCCTCTCGGGATTCCTCTCCCGTCGATGCCGGGCCCTAAGACCTTGTGTGGAGTCGGGGCCAGAACCTGAGGATTCCTCTCCAAGTGCTGACATGGATCTTGGGGTACTTCTGGAGTCTCCCCAGGGGAGTCAGTCCTCGTCTCGAGTGGGGGCATGCACGTGCGCTTTCCTCCCGAGCTGTAGCAGCAGTGTCACGCTTCCCGTCGCGTGGATCAAGGGATCTGTGGCTTTCCATCGTGGCTTTCCCACCAGGCTTTCCCACGAGACTTTCCCACAGGGCTGTCCCACGTGCCACCGTGGTGTGAGTCGATCCTCGGCTTGAAAGTCGAGGCAGTGCAGGGAAAACAGGTTTCCCGGGAATGGACTGAGATATCTGGGAGACTCTGGGAATGGTGGCACGACCTTGGAGTTCCCCTCGCCTTTCCTGTGGAGAGCGCCTCCTCTTGAGATGCGACGGGAACGCCGGGAATTATTTCCCGACCACGCAGGGAAAGGATCCCTCCTCTCGAGTTAGGAGGCAGAAATGGGGCTCCTCTGGATGTGGGCGGGACTCTCGTGCTTCCTCTCGAGTGGAGACGGGTATGTCGGGGAACTTCTTGAGTTGCAGCAAGGGTGTGAAGGACCCTTTGGAAGTTCCAGAGGTTAGGTGTGATTAGCCTCGAGACGCCTCAGCGGAAATGGGCCTCATCTCGCCTGGAGTGGAGAACCTCCTGGATGTTCTCGTGTTGCGGCAGGTGCTCTCGACTTACGACGGGGACCTCAGGGACCCACTCTGTTGGCCTCAGGAAAGGCCAGTCCGCATGCGAGTTGCTCGGGGGCCTCTCGGGATTCCTCTCCCGTCGTTGCCGGGGCCTAAGACTGCCTGGAGCCAGTGTGAGGAAGCCCGCCCGTGACAAGGTTATGAGGATGGAAGCTGACATACGCAAGGCATGCTCAGACTTCAGGGACCCCTCTGGAAATTTTTAATCATGTACCCCAGCAAAAATCTGCCGGTTTTTGTGCTCTGCTTTTTCACTCTTCTGACCTTTTCTGGAAAAAGTCAATTCAGGGCGTTAGTCTTCTGCATTTGAAAGAGTGTTTCAATCCAAAAAACCTCTGATGGCTTTCTAGCCTGCCTGTAGGACTCGTACAGCTGCGCTTGTGATTGTTTGAGGCCTCCTGACCGCAGGAGGCACAGGAAGCTTAAAACATCCTAGGAATGCAGGAGCTTCCGAGGAGTCAAAATCTTTAGAATAGGACTGATTAAAAGTTTCATTTTTTGGGTCAATGCTTGCTGCCAAATTTTCATATCCTTTATTATTAGATATAGTTGGTATATAGAAAAACAAGTAGTAGACCTGGTATTAGCAACATTAGATCTTTGAGTTAAGTACCTTCTTTGTTATAACCCACTGCACCTTTGTTCTATAGAGATGTAACTTTAATGCTTTAAGGAGATGCAGATTAAAGAAAAACACTTCAGGGGAAACAAAATTAACATTCATTAAGGAAGAGAGCCAAAAAGTGTTAACAAGCCTCTTGGCCAGAAGATAATGTAAATCACCTGAGACCTTTAGTATACAAAATGATATACAGAAAGAATCTGGGTTGCGAACACTACATAATTTTGTGTTATCCATTGATCTCCATGTTTTATCAAAAGTATAAAAGGCCTTCTGAACAATAAAGGAGGAGGCCAGGGGCCGGGGGCCAGTTTCTCGGACCAGCTTCTCGAACTAGTCTCTCAGCCTGGTTTCTTGGGACTCTGGCTCCCCCCGTGTCTTTCTCACTCTTTCTTCTTCTCTACCTTTCCTTCTCTCTGCTCTTTACTTTAACTTCAGGCTGAATCTCCACCTGGAGTGCGGAGGCTCGCCAGGTCTACTTACTTGTCCTGGCTGTTAAGACCCACACGAAAGGGAGCTTAAGGCGAGGCACCCTTAGATATTCAAGCGGGTGCCGGTGGCCCAACGTAGGTGGTGCAAATTCCTTGTCTGGAATTTTATTGGCCGTCCGCGTAAACCAAGCTATTCAGTCCTCTTCCTCCACTTAACCTTCTTACTACAATATAGTTTCCTAATCTAATCTTACATTAATAAATAAACAAGTCTTTCCACGCCAACGCCGTCCACCCTTCGAATTCCCTGGATCCACCGGGGCTGGAAGCCGGCATAAGACCTTGTGTGGAGTCGGTGCCGGAACCTGAGGATTCCTCTCCAGTGCTGACATGGAACTTGGGGTACTTCTGGAGTCTCCCCAGGGGAGTCCAGTCCTCGTCTCGAGTGGGGGCATGCACGTGCGCTTTCCTCCCGAGCTGTAGCAGCAGTGTCACGCTTCCCTTCGCGTGGATCAAGGGATCTGTGGCTTTCCCTCGAGGCTTTCCCACGAGGCTTTCCCTCGAGGCTTTCCCACAGGGCTGTCCCACTTGCCACCGTGGTGTGAGTCGATCCTCGGCTTGAAAGTCGAGGCAGTGCAGGGAAAACAGGTTTCCCTGGAATGGATTGAGACATCTCGGGGACTCTGGGAATGGTGGCACGATCCTGGAGTGCCTCTCGTCTTTCCTGTGGAGAGCGCCTCCTCTTCAGATGCGACAGAAACGTCGGGAATTCTTTCCCGACCACGCAGGGAAAGCATCCCTCCTCTCGAGCTAGGAGGCAGAAATGGGGCTCCTCTGGATGTCAGCGGGACTCTCGTGCTTCCTCTCGAGTGGAGACGGGTATGTCGGGGAACTTCTTGAGTCGCAGCAAGGGTGTGAAGGACCCTTTGGAAGTTCCAGAGGTTAGGTGTGATTAGCCTCGAGACGCCTCAGCGGAAATGGGCCTCATTTCGCCTGGAGGGGAGAACCTCCTGGATTTTCTCGAGTTGCCGCAGGTGCTCTCGACTTACGATGGGGCCCTCAGGGACCCGCTCTGGTGGCCTCACGAAAGGCCAGGCCCCATGCGAGTTGCTCGGGGGCCTCTCGGGATTGCTCTGCCGTCGATGCCAGGGCCTAAGACCTTGTGTGGAGTCGGTGCTGGAACCTGAGGATTTCTCTCCAGTGCTGACATGGATCTTGGGGTACTTCTGGAGTCTCCCCTGGGAGTCAGTCCTCGTCTCGAGTGGGGGCATGCACGTGCGCTTACCTCCCAAGCTGTATCAGCAGTGTCACGCTTCCCTTCACGTGGATCAAGGGATCTGTGGCTTTACCTCGAGGCTTTCCCACGAGGCTTTCCCTCGAGGCTTTCCCACAGGGCTGTCCCACGTGCCACCGTGGTGTTTCTCTATCCTCGGATTGAAAGTCGAGGCAGTGCAGGGAAAACAGGTTTCCCTGGAATTGACTGAGACATCCGGGGGACTCTGGGAATGGTGGCACGACCTGGAGTTACTCTCACCTTTACTGTTTAGAGCGCCTCCTCTTGAGATGCGACGGGAACGCCGGGAATTCTTTCCGGACACGCAGGGAAAGGATCCCTCCTCTCGAACTACGAAGCGGAAACACGGCTCATCTGAATGTGGGCTGGGCTCTCGTGCTTCCTCTCGAGTGGAGACGGGTATGTCGGGGAACTTCTGGAGTTGCAGCAAGGATGTGAAGGACCCTTTCGAAGTTCCAGAGTTTAGGTGTGATTTGCCTCGAGGAGTCTCAGCGGAAAAGGGCCTCATCTCGCCTGGAGGGGAGAACCTCCTCGATTTTCTTGAGTTGCGGCAGGTGCTGTCGACTTAGGACGGGGACCTCAGGGACCCGCTCTGGTGGCCTCAGGAAAGGCCAGTACCCATGCGAGTTGCTCAGGGGCCTTTTGGTATTCCTCTCCCATCGATGCCGGGGCCTAAGACCTTGTGTGGAGTCGGTGCCATAACCTGAGGATTCCTCTCCAGTGCTGACATGGTTCTTGGGGTACTTTCTGGAGTCTCCCCAGGGAGTAAGTCCTCGTCTCGAGTGGGGCCATGCACGTGCGCTTTCCTCCCGAGCTGTAGGAGCAGTGTCACGCTTCCCTTCGCGTGGATCAAGGGATCTCTGGCTTTCCCTCGAGGCTTTCCCTCGAGGCTTTCCCACGAGGCTTTTCCACAGGGCTGTCCCACGTGCTAGAGTGGTGTGAGTCGATCCTTGGCTTGAAAGTCGAGGCATGGCAGGGAAAACAGTTTTCCCTGGAATGGACTGAGACACATGGGGACTCTGGAATGGTGGCACGACCCTGATTTCCTCTCGTCTTTAGTGTGGAGAGCGCCTCCTCTTGAGATGCGATGGGAACGCCGGAATTCTTGACCGAACACGCAGGGAAAGGATCCCTCCTCTCGAGCCAGGAGGCCAGAAAAGAGGCTCCACTGAATGTGGGCGGGATTCTTGTGCTTCCTCTCAAGTGGAGACGGGTATGTCGGGGGAACTTCTTGAGTTGAAGCAAGGGTGTGAAGGACTCTTTGGAAGTTCGAGAGGTTAGGTGTGATTATCCTCGAGATGCCTCAGCGGAAATGGGCCTCATCTCACCTGGAGGGGAGAACCTCCTGGATTTTCTCGAGTTGCGGCAGGTGCTCTCGACTTAACGACCTGGACCACAAGGACCCGCTTTGGTGGCCTGAGGAAAGGCCAGTCCCCATGCGAGTTGCTCGGGGGCCTCTCGGATTCCTCTCCCGTCGATTTCGGGGCCTAAGACCTTGTGTGCAGTCGGTGCCGGAACCTGAGGATTCCTTTCCAGTGCTGACATGGGTCTTGGGGTACCTCTGGAGTCTCCCCAGGGGATTCAGGCCTCGTCTCGAGTGGGGCATAAGCGTGCCCTTTTCCTCCCATGCTGTAGTAACAGTGTCACGCTTCTGCTTGCGTGGACCAAGGGATCTGTGACTTTCCCTCGAGTCTTTCCCACGAGGCTCTCCCACAGGGCTGTCCCACGTGTCACGGTGCTGTGAGTCGATCCTCGGCGTGAAAGCCGAGGCAGTGCAGGGAAAACAGGTTCCTGTGGAATGGACTGAGACATCTGGGGGAGTCTTGGAATGGTGGCACGACCTGCAGTTCCTCTCCCCTTTCCTTTGGAGAGCGCCTCCTCTTGAGATGCGATGGGAATGCCGGGAATTCTTTCCCGACCAAGTAGGGAAAGGATCCCTCATCTCGAGCTACGAGCCGGAAACGGAGCTCCTCTGGATGTGGCCGGGACCCTCGTGCTTCCTCTTGAGTGGAGACGGGTATGTCGGCGGAACTCTTGAGTTGCAGCATGACTGTGAAAGACTCTTTAGAATTTCCAGAGTTCACGTGTGATTAGCCTCGAGACACCTCAGTGGAAACGGCCTCATCTCACCTGCATGGGAGAACCTCCTGGATTTTACGAGTTGCGGCAGGTGCTCTCGACTTACGACGGGACCTCATGGACCCGCTCTGGTGACCTCAGGAAAGGCCAGTCCCCATGCGAGTTGCTATAGGTCCTGTCGCTATTCCTCTCCCGTCGATGCAGGGCCTAAGACCTTGTGTGGAGTCGGGGCCGGAACCTGAGGATTCTCTCCAGGGCTGACATGCATCTTGGGGTATTTCTGGAGTCTCCCCAGGGGAGTCAGTTCTCGTCTCGAGTAGGGGCATGCACGTGCGCTTTCCTCCCGTGCTGTAGCAGCAGTGTCACGCTTCCCGTCGCGTGGATTAAGGGATCTGTGGCTTTCCCTCTAGGCTTTCCCACGAGGCTTCCCACAGGGTTGTCACACGTGCCACCGTGGTGTGAGTCGATCCTCGCGTGAAAGTCGAGCAGTGCAGGGAAAACAGGATCCTCTGGAATGGACTGAGACATCTGGGGGACTCTTGGAATGGTGCCACGACCCATGAGTTCCTCTCGCCTTTCCTGTGCAGCGCGCCTCCTCTTGAGATGCGTCGAAACGTCGGGAATTCTTTCCCGAGGAAGCAGGGAAGGATCCCTCATCTCGAGCTTGGCGGCGGAAACGGAGCTCCTCTGGCGGTGGCCGGACCCTCGTGCTTCCTCTGGAGTGGAGACGGGTATGTCGGGGAACTTCTTGAGTTTTAGCAAGGGTGTTTAGGACACTTTGGAAGTTCCAGAGTTTAGGTGTGATTACTCTCGAGACGCCGCAGAGAAAATGGGCCTCATCTCGACTGGAGCAGAGAACCTCCTGGATTTTCTCGAGTTGCGGCAGGTACTCTCGACATACTACCGTGACCTCAGGGACAGTGTAGCAGATGTGTCACGCTTCCCGTCGCGGGGATCAAGGGATCTGTGGCTTTCCCTTGAGGCTTTCTCACCAGGGCTGTCCACATGCCACCATGGTGTGAGTGGATCCTCGCGTGAAAGTCGAGGCAGTGCTGGGAAAACGTGTTCCTCTGAAATGGACTGAGACATC
>NW_017218326.1:0-11981 GCF_001704415.2 Capra hircus | reverse complement strand
AATGGTGGCACCACCCTGGAGTTCCTCTCGCCTTTCCTGTGGAGAGCGCTCTCTTGAGTTGCGACGGGAACGGGAATTCTTTCCCCGACCACAGCAGGAAAGATCCCTCCTCTCGAGATAGGAGGCAGAAACGGGGCTCCTCTGATGAGGGAGGGACTCTCGTGCTTCGTCTCGAGTGGAGACGGGTATGTCGGGGAACTTCTTGACTTGCAGCAAGGGTGTGAAGGACCCTTTGGAAGTTCCAGAGGTTAGGTGTGATTACCTCGAGACGCTGCTGCGGAAATGGGCCTAATCTCGCCTGGAGGGAGAACCTCCTGGATTTTCTCGAGTTGCGCAGGTGCTCTCGACTTATGATGGTGGACCTCAGTGACCCGCTCTGGTGGCCTCAGGAAAGGCCAGTCCCAGCGAATTGGTCGACGGCATCTCGGATTCCTCTCCTGTCGATGCCGGGCCTAAGACCTTGTGTGGAGTCGGTGCCGGAACCTGAGGTTTCCTCTCCGGTGCTGACATGGATCTTAGGGTATTTCTGGAGTCTCCCAGGGGAGTCAGTCCTCGTCTCGTATTGGGGGCATGCACGTGCGATTTCCTCTCGAGCTGTAGCAGCAGTGTCACGCTTCCCTTCGCGTGGAACAAGGGATCTGTGCCTTTCCCTCAAGGCTTGCCCAGGAGGCTTTCCCACAGGGCTGTCCACGAGCCACCATGGTGTGAGTCAATCCTCGGCTTGAAAGTCGAGGCAGTGCAGGGAAAACAGGTTTCCCTGGAGTGGACTGAGACATCTGGGGGACTCTGGAATGGTGGCACGACCCTGGAGTTCCTCTCGCCTTTCCTGTGGAGAGCGCCTCCTCTTGAGATGCGACGGAAACGCCGGGAATTCTTTCCCGACCACGCAGGGGAAGGGATCCCTCCTCTCGAGCTAGGAGGCGGAAACGGGGCTCCTCTGGATGAGGGCGGGACTCTCGTGCTTCCTCTCGAGTGGAGACGGGCATGTCACGGAACTTCTTGAGTTGCAGCAAGGGTGTGAAGGACCTTTGGAAGTTCCAGAGGTTAGGTGTGATTAGCCTCGAGACGCTCAGCGGAAATGGGCCTCATCTCGCCTGGAGGGGGAACCTCCTGGATTTTCTCGAGTTGCGGCAGGTGCTCTCACTTACGCCGGGGACCTCAGGGACCCGCCTTGGTGGCCTCAGGAAAGGCCAGTCCCCATGCGAGTTGCTCGGGGGCCTCTCGGATTCCTCTCCCGTCGATGCCAGGGCCTAAGACTGCCGGGAGCCAGTGTGAGGAAGCCCGCCCGTGACAAGGTCATGAGGAAGGAAGCTGACATACGCAAGGCGTGCTCAGACTTCAGGGACCCCTCTGGAAATTTTTAAGCATGTACCCAACAAAAATCTGCGGTTTTTGTGCTCTGCTTTTCACTCTTCTGACCTTTTCTGGAAAAAGTCAATTCAGCGCGTTAGTCTTCTGCATTTTAAAGAGTGTTTCAATCCAAAAACCCTCTGATGGCTTTCTAGCCTGCCTGTAGGACTCGTACAGCTGCGCTTGTGATTGTTTGAGGCCTCCTGACCGCAGGAGGCACAGGAAGCTTAAAATATCCTACGAATGCAGGAGCTTTCGAGGAGTCAAAATCTTTTAGAATAGGACTGATTAAAAAGTTTCATTTTTTGGGTCAATGCTTGCTGCCAAATTTTCATATCCTTTATTTTTAGATATAGTTGGTATATAGAAAAACAAGTAGTAGACCTGGTATTAGCAACATTAGATCTTTGAGTTAAGTACCTTCTTTGTTATAACCCACTGCACCTTTGTTCTATAGAGATGTAACTTTAATGCTTTTAAGGAGATGCAGATTAAAGAAAAAACACTTCAGGGGAAACAAAATTAACATTCATTAAGGAAGAGAGCCAAAAAAGTGTTAACAAGCTTCTTGGCCAGAAGATAATGTAAATCACCTGAGACCTTTTGTATACAAAATGATATACAGAAAGAATCTGGGTTGTGAACGCTACATAATTTTGTGTTATCCATTGATCTCCTTGTTTTATCAAAAGTATAAAAGGCCTTCTGAACAATAAAGGAGGAGGCCAGGGCCGGGGGCCAGTTTCTCGGACCAGCTTCTCGAACTAGTCTCTCAGCCTGGTTTCTTGGGACTCTGGCTCCCCCCGTGTCTTTCTCTCTCTTTCTTCTTTCTCTACCTTTCCTTCTCTCTGCCTTTACTTTAACTTCAGGCTGAATCTCCACCTGGAGTGCGGAGGCTCGCCAGGTCTACTTACTTGCCCTGGCTGTTAAGACCCGCACGAAAGGGAGCTTAAGGCGAGGCACCCTTAAGATATTCAAGCCGGGGCGCCGGTGTGGCCCAACGTATGTGGTGCAAATTCCTTGTCTGGAATTTTATTGGCCTTCCGCAGTAAACCAAGCTATTCAGCCCTCTTCCTCCACTTAATCTTCTTACCACACTATAGTTTCCTAATCTAATCTTACATTAATAAATAAACAAGACTTTCCATGACAACGCCATCCACCTTCGAATTCCCTGGATGCACCGGGGCTGGACCCCGGCATAAGACCTTGTGTGGAGTCGGTGCCGGAAACGGATTCCTCTCCAGTGCTGACATGGATCTTGGGATACTTCTGGAGTCTCCCAGGGTAGTCAGTCTTTGTCGCGAGTGGGGGCATGCACGTGCCCTTTCCTCCCGAGCTGTAGCAGCAGTGTCACGCTTCCCTTCGCGGGATCAAGGGATCTGTGGCTTTCCCTCGAGGCTTGCCCACGAGGCTTTCGCACAGGGCTGTCCACGTGCCACGGTGTGAGTCGATCCTCGGCTTGAAAGTCGTGGCAGTGCAGGGAAAACAGGTTTCCCTGGAATGGACTGAAATATCTGGGGACTCTGGGAATGGTGGCACGACCCTGGAGTACCTCTCGCCCTTCCTGTGGAGAGCCCCTCCCTTGAGATGCGACGGGAACGCCGGGAATTCTTTCCCGACCACGCAGGGAAAGGATCCCTGCTCTCGAGCTAGGAGGCGGAAACGGGGCTCCTCTGGATGAGGGAGGGACTCTCCTGATTCCTCTCGAGTGGAGACAGGTATGTCGGGGAACTTCTTGAGTTGCAGCAAGGGTGTGAAGGACCCTTTGTTAGTTCCAGAGGTTAGGTGTGATTAGCCTCGAGACGCCTCAGCGGAAATGGGCCTCATCTCGCCTGGAGGGGAAACCTCCTGGATTTTCTCGAGTTGCGTCAGGTGCTCTCGACTTACGACGGGGACCTCAGGGACCCGCTCTGGTGGCCTCAGGAAAGGGCAGTCCCCATGCGAGTTGCTCGGGGGCCTCTCGGGATTCCTCTCCCGTCGATGCCGGGGCCTAAGACCTTGTGTGGAGTCGGTACCGGAACCTGAGCATTCCTCCCAGTGCTGACATGGTTGGGGCACTTCTGGAGTCTCTCCAGGGGATTCAGTCCTCGTCTCGAGTTGAGGCCTGCACGTGCGCTTTCCTCCCGAGCTTTAGCAGCAGTGTCACGCTTCCCTTCACGTGGATTAAGGGATCTGTGGCTTTCCCTCGAGGCTTTCCCACGAGGCTTTCCCACGAGGCTCTCCCACAGGGCTGTCCTACATGCCACCGTGGTGTGTGTCGATCCTCGGCTTGAAAGTCGAGGCAGTGCAGGGAAAACAGGTTTCCCTGGAATGGACTGAGACATCTGGGGGACTCTGGAATGGTGGCACGACCCTGGAGTTCCTCTCGCCTTTCATGTCAAGAGCGCCTCCTCTTGAGATGCGATGGGAACGCCGGGAATTCTTTACAGATCACGCAGGGAAAGGATCCCTCCTCTCGAGCTAGGAGGCGGAAACGGGGCTGCTCTGCATGTGGGCGGGACTGTCGTGCTTCCTCTCGAGTCGAGACGGATATGTCGGGGAACTTCTTTAGTTGCAGCAAGGGTGTGAAGGACCCTTTGGAAGTTCCAGAGGTTTAGGTGTGAATCGCCTCGAGACGCCTCAGCGGAAATGGGCCTCATCTCGCCTGGAGGGGAGAACCTCCTGGATTTTCTCGAGTTGCGGCAGGTGCTCTCGACTTACGACGGGGACCTCAGGGACCCGCTCTGGTGGCCTCAGGAAAGGCCAGTTCCTCATGCGAGATGTTCGGGGGCCTCTCGGTATTCCTCTCCCGTCGATGTCGGGACCTAAAACCTTGTGTGGAGTCGGTGCCAGAAACCTGAGGATTCCTCTCCAGTGCTGACATGGATCTTGGGTACTTCTGAAGTCTCCCAGGGAGTCAGTTTTCGTCTCCAGTAGGGGCATGGACGTGCGCTTTCTTCCCCAGCTGTAGCCGCAGTGTCACGCTTCCCTTCCCATGGATCAAGGGATCTCTGGCTTTCCCTCGAGGCTTTCCAACGAGGCTTTCCCACGAGGCTCTCCCACAGGCTGTCCACGTGCCACCGTGGTGTGAGTCAATCCTCGGCTTGAATGTCGAGGCAATACAGGGAAAGCAGGTTTCCCTGGTATGAACTGAGACATCTGGGGACTCTGGGAATGGTGGCACGACCCTGGAGTTCCTCTCGCCTTTCCTGTGGGAGCGCTCTTCTTAAGATGCGACGGGAACGCCGGGGATTCTTTCCCGACCAGGCAGCGAAAGGAATCCTCCTCTCGAGCTGGGAGGCGAAACGGGGCTTCTCTGGATGAGGGCGGACTCTCGTGATTCCTCTCGAGCGGAGACGGGTATGTCGGGGACTTCTTGAGTTGCCAGCAAGCGTGTGAAGGACCCTTTGTAAGTTCCAGAGGTTAGGTGTGATTAGCCTCGAGACGCCTCAGCGGAAATGGGCTCATCTCGCCTGGAGCGGAGAACCTCCTGGATTTTCTCGAGTTGTGGCAGGTGCTTCAACATATGACGGAGACCTCAGAACCCGCTATGGTGGCCTCAGGAAAGGCCAGTCCCCATGCGAGTAGCTCTGGGGCCTCTCGGGATTCCTCTCCGTCGATGCCGGGGCCTAAGACCTTGTGTGGAATCTCTGCCGGAACCTGAGGATTCCTCTCCAGTCTGACATGGATTTGGGGTACTTTTGGAGTCTCCACAGGGATTCAGTACTCGTCTCGAATTGGGACATTCACGTGCGATTTCCTCTCGAGCTGTAGCAGCAGTGTCACGCTTCCCTTCCCGTGGATCAAGGGAATCTGTGGCTTTCCCTCGAGGCTTGCCCACGAGGCTTTCCCACAGGGCTGTCCCACATGCCACCGTGGTGTGAGTCGATCCTCGGCTTGAAAGTCGTGGCAGTGCAGGGAAAACAGGTTTCCCTGGAATGGACTGAGACATCTGGGGGACTCTGGAATGGTGGCAAGACCCTGGAGTACCTCTCGCCCTTCCGGTGGAGAGCCCCTCCTCTTGAGTTGCGACGGGAACGCCGGTAATTCTTTCCCGACCACGCAGGTAATGGATCCCTGCTCTCGAGCTAGGAGGCGGAAACGGGGCTCCTCTGGATGAGGGAGGGACTCTCCTGATTCCTCTCGAGTGGAGACGGCTATGTCGGGAACTTCTTGAGTTGCAGCAAGGGTGTGAAGGATCCTTTGGAAGTTCCAGAGGTTAGATGTGATTACCCTCGAGACGCCTCTGTGGAAATGGGCATCATCTCGCTTAGAGGGGAGAAACTCCTGGATTTTCTCGAGTTGCGGCCAGGTGCCCTCGACTTACAACGGGGCCTTCAGGGACTCGCTCTGGTGTCCTCAGGAAAGGCCAGTCCCCATGCGAGTTGCTCGGGGGCCCCTCGGTATTGCTCTGCCGTTGATGCCAGGGCCTAAGACCTTGTGTGGGATCGGTGCTGGAACCTGAGGATTTCTCTCCAGTGCTGACATGGATCTTGGGGTACTTCTTGAGTCTCCCCTGGGAGTCCAGTCCTCGTCTCGAGTGGGGTCATGCACGTGCGCTTACCTCCCAAGCTGTATCAGCAGTGTACCGCTTCCCTTCACGTGGATCAAGGATCTGTGGCTTACCTCGAGGCTTTCCCACGAGGCTTTCCCTCGAGGCTTTCCCACAGGGCTCTCCCACGTGCCACCGTGGTGTGACTCTATCTCGGATTGAAAGTCGAGGCAGTGCAGGGAAAACAGGTTTCCCTGGAATGGACTGAGACGTCTGGGGATTCTGGGAATGGTGGCACGACCTGGAGTTCCTCTCACCTTTACTGTTTAGAGCACCTCCTCCTTAGATGCGACGGGAACGCCGGGAATTCTTTCCGGACACGCAGGGAAAGGATCCTTCCTCTCGAGCTAGGAGCCGGAAACACGGCTCATCTGAATGTGGGCTGGACTCTCGTGCTTCCTCTCGAGTCGAGACGGGTATTTCGGGGAACTTCTTGAGTTGAAGCAAGGGTGTGAAGGACCCTTTGGAAGTTCCAGAGGTTAGGTGTGATTAGCCTCGTGACGCCACAGCGGAAATGGGCCTCATCTCCCCTGAAAGGAGAACCTCCTGGATTTTCTCGAGTTGCGGCAGGTGTCCTCGACTTACGAACAGGGACCTCAGGGACCCGCTCTGATGGCCTCAGGAAAGGTCAGTCCCCATGCGAGTGGCTAGGGGCCTCTCGGAATTCCTCTCCCGTCGTAGCCGGGCCCTAAGACCTTGTGTCGTGTCGGTGCCGGAACCTGAGTATTCCTCTCCAGTGCTGACATGGTTTTTGGGTACTTCTGGAGTCTCCCCAGGGGAGTCAGTCCTCGTCTCGAGTTGGGGCTTGCACGTGTGCTTTCCTCCAGAGCTGTAGCAGCAGTGTCACGCTTCCCTTCGTGTGGATCAAGGGATCAGTGGCTTTCCCTCGAGGGTTTACCACGACGCTTTCCACGAGGCTTTCCCACAGGGCTTTCCCTCGTGCAAACCGTGGTGTGAGTCGATCCTCGGCCTCGAAAGTGGAGGCAGTGCCAGGAAAACAGTTTTCCCTGGAATGGACTGAGACATCTTGGGGACTCTGGGAATGGTGGCACGACCCTGGAGTTCCTCTCGCCTTTCCTGTGGAGAGCGCCTCCTCTTGAGATGCGATGGGAATGCAGGGAATTCTTTCCCGACTACGCACTGAAAGGATCCCTCCTCTCGAGCTATGAGGCAGAGAAGGGCTCCACTGGATATGGCGGGATCTTTGCTTCCTCTCAAGTGGCGATGGTTATGTTGGGGAACTCTTGAGTTGAAGCAAGGGTTGAAGGACTCTTTGGAAGTTCGAGAGTTTAGGTGTGATTAGCCTCGAGACGCCTCAGCGGAAATGGGCCTCATCTCACCTGGAGGGGAGAACCTCCTGGATTTTCTCGAGTTGCGGCAGGTGCTCTCGACTTACGACCTGGACCTCAAGGACCCGCTTAGGTGGCCTGAGGAAAGGCCAGTCCCCATGCGAGTTGTCGGGCCTCTCGGGATTCCTCTCCCTTCGATGTCGGGCTAAGACCATGTGTGCAGTCGGTGCCGGAACCTGAGGATTCCTTTCCAGTGCTGACATGGATCTTGGGTACCTCTGGAGTCTCCCCAGGAGATTCAGGCCTCGTCTCGAGTGGGAGCATGAGTGTGCCTTTCCTCCCATGCTGTAGCAGCAGTGTCATGCTTCTGCTTGCGTGGACCAAGGGATCTGTGACTTTCCCTCGAGTCTTTCCCACGAGGCTCTCCCACAGGGCTGTCCACGTGTCTCGGTGTGTGAGTCGATCCTCGGGTGAAAGCCGAGGCAGTGCAGGGAAAACAGGTTCCTGTGGAATGGACTGAGACATCTGGGGAGTCTTGGAATGGTGGCACGACCAGCAGTTCCTCTCCCCTTTCCTTTGGAGAGTGCCTCCTCTGAGATGCGATGGGAATGCCGGAAATTCTTTCCCGACCATGTAGGGAAGTGATCCCTCATCTCGAGCTACGAGCCGGAAACGGAGCTCCTCTGGATGTGGCCGGGACCCTCGTGTTTCTCTTGAGTGGAGACGGGTATGTCGGGAACTTCTTGAGTTGCAGCATGACTGTGAAAGACTCTTTGAAGTTCCAGAGTTCACGTGTGATTAGCCTCGAGACACCTCAGTGGAAACGAGCCTCATCTCGCCTGCAGGGGAGAACCTCCTGGATTTTCTCGAGTTGCGTCAGGTGCTCTCGAGTTTACCACGGAGACATCAGGGACCCGATCTGGTGACCTCAGGAGAGGCCAGTCCCATGCGAGTGCTAGGGGGCCTCTCAGGATTCCTCTCCCGTCTATGCGGGGCCTAAGACTTGTGTGGAGTCGGACCGGAACCTGAGGATTCCTCTCCAGTGCTGACATGGATCTTGGCGTACTTCTGGAGTCTCCCAAGCTTGCGTCAGTCCTCGGCTCGAGTGGGGTCATGCACATGCGCTTTCCTCCGAGCGTAGCAGCAGTGTCGCGCTTCCCATCTCGTGGATCAAGTATCTGTGGCTTTCCCTCGAGGCTTTCCCACGAGGCTTTCCCACGAGGCTTTGCCACAGGGCTGTCCCACGTGCCACAGTGGTGTGAGTCGATCCTCGGCTTGAAAGTCGAGTCAGTGTGGGAAACAGGTTTCCCTGGAATGGACTGAGACATCTGGGGGACTCGGAGAATGGTGGCATGTCCTGGAGTTCCTCTCGCCTTTCCTGTGGAGAGCGCCTCTCTTGAGATGCGACGAGAACGCGGAATTCTTTCCCGACCTCGAAGGAAAGGATCCCTCCTCTCGAGCTATGAGGCAGAAACGGGCTCCTCTGGATGTGGGCGGAACTATCGTGTTTCCTCTTAAGTGCAGACGGTATGTCGGGGAACTTCTGATTTGCAGCAAGGGTGTGAAGGACCCTTTGGAAGTTCCAGGGTTTAAGTGTGCTTAGCCTTGAGATGTGTCAGCGGAAATAGGCTTCATTTTGCCTGGAGGGGAGAACATCCTTTGATTTTCTCCAGTTGCGGCAGGTGCTCTCGACTTACAATGGGGACCGCAGGGACCCTCTCTGGTGGCCTCAGGAAAGGCCAGTCAAGATCCAAGACAGCATTGGAGAGGGAGAGGAATCCCGAGAGGCCCCGAGCAACACGCATGTGGACTGGCCTTTTCTGAGGCCACCAGAGCGGGTCCCTGAGGTCCCCGTCGTAAGTCCAGAGCACCTGCCGCCACTCGAGAAAAACCAGAGGTTCTCCCTCCTTCTAGATGAGGCCCATTTCGGTGAGGCGTCTCGAGGCTAATCACACCTAACTTCTGGAACTTCCAAAGGGTCCTTCACACCCTTGCTGCAACTCAAGAAGTTCCGCGACATACCCGTCTCCACTCGAGAGAAAGCACGATTGTCCCGCCCACATCCAGAGGAGCCCGTTTCCGCCTCCTAGCTCGAGAGGAGGGATCCTTTCCCTGCGTGGTCGGGAAAGAATTTCCGGCGTTCCCGTTGCATCTCAAGAGGAGCCGCTCACACAGGAAAGGCGAGAGGAACTCCAGGGTCGTGCCACCATTCCCAGAGTCCCCAGATGTCTCAGTCCATTCCAGGGAAAACTGTTTTCCCTGCACTGCCTCGACTTTCAAGCCGAAGATGCATTCACACCACGGTGGCACATGGGACAGCCCTGTGGAAAGCGTGGGAAAGCCTCGTGGGAAAGCGTCGAGGGAAAGCCACAGATCCCTTGATCCACGCAAAGGGAAGCGTGACACTGCTGCTACAGCTCGGAGGAAAGCGCACGTGCATGCCCCTCGAGAGGAGGACTGACTCCCTTGGGGAGACTGCAGAAGTACCCCAAGATCCATGTCAGCACTGGAGAGGAATCCACAGGTTCCGGCACCGATTCCACACAAGGTCTTAGGTCCCGGCATCAAGGGGAGAGGAATCCGAGAGGCACCCGAGCAACTCGCATGGGGACTGGCCTTTCCTGAGGCCATCAGAGCGGGTCCCTGAGGTCCCGTCGTAAGTCGAGACACCTGCCGCAACTCGAGAAAATCCAGGAGGTTCTCCCTAAGGCGAGATGAGGCCCATTTCCGCTGAGGGTGCTCGAGGCTAATCACATCTAACCTCTGGAACTTCGAAAGGGTCCTTCACACCCTTGCTGCAACTCAAGAAGTTCCCCGACATACCCGTCTCCACTGGAGAGGAAAAACGAGAGTCGCGCTCACATACAAAGGAGCGCCGATTCCGCCTCCTAGCTCGACAGGAGGGATCCTTTCCCTGCGTGGTCGGAATGAATTCCCTGTGTTCCCTTGCATCCCAAGTGGAGGCGCTCTCCACAGGAGAGGCGAGAGGAACTCCAGGGTCGTGCCACCATTCCCAGAGTCCCCAGATGTCTCAGTCCATTCCAGGGACACCTGTTTTCCCTGCTCTGCCTCAACTTTCAAGCCGAGGATTGACTCACAGCACGGTGGCACCTGGGACAGCCCTGTGGGAAAGCACGTGGGAAAGCCGCATGGGAAAGCCTCGAGGGAAAGCCACAGATCCCTTGATCCACGCGAAGGGAAGCGTGACACTGCTGTTACAGCTCGGGAGGAAAGCGCACGTGCATGCCCCCACTCGAGCCGAGGACTGACTCCCCTGGGGAGACTCCAGTAGTACCCCAAGATCCATGTCAGCACTGCAGAGGAATTCTCAGGTTCGGCACGACTCCACACAAGGTCTTAGGCCCGGCATCGACGGGAGAGGAATCCCGAGAGGCCCCGAGCAACTCGCATGGGACTGGCCTTTCCTGAGGCCACCAGAGCGGGTCCCTGAGGTCCCCCGTCGTAAGTCGAGAGCACCTGCCGCAACTCGAGAAATCCAGGAGGTTCTCCCCTCCAGGCGAGATGAGGATTTCCGCTGAGGCGTCTCGAGGCTAATCACACCTAACCTCTGGAACTTCCAAAGGGTCCTTCACACCCTTGCTGCAACTCAACAAGTTCCCCGACATACCCGTCTCCACTCGAGAGGACACGAGTCCCACATCCAGAGGAGCCCCGTTTCCGCCTGCTAGCTCGAGAGGGGGAATTTTCCTGCGTGATCGGCAAAAGAATTCCAAGCGTTCCTCGCATCTCAAGAGGAGGCGCTCTCCACAGGAAAGGCGAGAGGAACTCCAGGGTCGTGCCACATTCCAGAGTCCCAAGATGTCTCAGTCCATTCCAGGGAAACCTGTTTTCCCTGCACTGCCTCGACTTTCAAGCCGACGATCGACTACACGTCGGTGGCACGTGGGACAGCCCTGTGGGAAAGCCTCGTGGGAAAAGCCTCGATGGAAAGCCACAGATCCTTGATCCGCGAAGGGAAGCGTGACACTGCTGCTACAGCTCGGGAGGAAAGCGCACGTGCATGCCCCCATTCAAGACGAGGACTGACTCCCCTGGGAGACTCAGAAGTACCCCACGATCCATGTCAGCACTGGAGAGGAATCCTCCGGTTCCGGCACCGACTCCACACAAGGTCTTAGGCCGGCATCGAAGGGAGAGGAATCCGGAGAGGCCCCCCGAGCAACTCACATGGGGACTGGCCTTTCCTGAGGCCACCAGAGCGGGTCCCTGAAGTCCCCGTCGTAAGTCGAGAGCACCTGCTGCAATTCGAGGAAATCCAGGAGGTTCTCCCTCCAGGCAAGATGAGGCCCATTTCCGCTGAGGCGTCTCGAGGCTAATCACACCTAACTCTGGAACTTCCAAAGGGTCCTTCACACCTTATGCAACTCAAGAAGTTCCCGACATACCCGTCCCACTGGAGAGGAAGCACGAGAGTCCGCCCACATCCAAGGAGCCGTTTCCGCTTCTGGCTCGAAAGGAGGGGTCCTCTCCCTGCGTGGTCGGGAAAGAATTCCCGGCGTTCCGTCGCAACTCAAGAGGAGGCGCTTTCCACAGGAAGGCGAGAGGGACTCCAGGGTCGTGCCACCATTCCAGAGTCCGCCAGATTTCTCAGTCCATTCCAGGGAAACCTGTTTTCCCTGCACTGCCTCGACTTTCAAGCCGAGGATCGACTCACACACACGGTGGCACGTGGACAGACCTGTGGGAAAGCCTCATGGGAAAAGCCCGAGGGAAAGCCATAGATCGCTTGATCCACGAGAAGGAAGCGTGACACTGTGCTGCTACAGCTCGGAGGAAAGCGCACGTGC
>NW_017218325.1:0-11981 GCF_001704415.2 Capra hircus | reverse complement strand
CTGGTCCCTGAGGTCCCGTCGTAAGTCGAGAGCACCTGCCGCAACTCGAGAAAATCCAGGAGGTTCTCACCTCCAGGCGAGATGAGGCCCCATTTCGCTGAGGCGTCTCGAGACTAATCACACCTAACCTCTGGAACTTCCAAAGGGTCCTTCACACCCTTGCTGCAACTCAGTAAAGATCCCCGACATACCCGTCTCCACTCGAGAGGAAGAACGAGAGTCCCGCCCACATCCAGAGGAGCCACGTTTCCGCCCCTAGCTCGAGAGGAGGGATCTTTCCCTGCGTGGTCGTGAAAGAATTCCCGGCGTCCCGTCGCATCTCAAGAGGAGGTGCTCTCCACAGGAAAGGCGAGAGGAACTCCAGGGTCGTGCAACCATTCCCAGAGTCCCCCAGATGTCTCAGTCCATTCCAGGGAAACCTGTTTTCCCTGCCCTGCCTCGACTTTCAAGCCGAGGATCGACTCACACCACGGTGGCACATGGGACAGCCCTGTGGATAAGACTCGTGGGAAAGCCCTGTGGGAAAGCCTAGTGTGAAAGTCACAGAGGAACTCGAGGGTCGTGCCACCATTCCCAGAGTCCGCCAGAAAATTCCTTGTCGGGAATTTTATTGGCCTTCCGCGTAAACCTAGCTATTCAGCCTTTTTCCTCCAGTTAATCTTCTTACTACCCTATAATTTCTTAATCTAATCTTACATTAATAAATACACAAGACTTTCCACGTCAACGCCGTCCATCCGTCGAATTCCCTGGATGCAGCGTGGCTGGACACCGGCACACTGAGATATCTGGGGGACTCTTGGAATGATGGCACGACACTGGAGTTTCTCTCGCCTTTCCTGTGGAGAGCGCCTCCTCATGAGATGCGACGGGAACACCGGGAATTCTTTCCGGAACATACAGGGAAAGGATACCTGACCGCGAGGTATGAGGCTGAAACGGGGCTCCTCTGGATGTGGTCGGGACTCTTGTTCTTCCTCTCGAGTGGAGAGGGGTATGTCGGGGATCTTCTTGAGTTGCAGCAAGGGTGTGAAGTACCCTTTGGAAGTTTCCAGAGGTTAGGTGTGATTAGACTCGAGACGCCTCAGCGGAAATGGGCCTCATTTCGACTGCAGGGGAGAACCTCCTGGGTTTTCTCGAGTGTCAGCAGGTGCTCTCCAGTTACGACCGGGACTTATGTAACCCGCTCTGGTCCGCTCAGGTAATGCCAGTCGACTTGGAGTTGCTAAGGGGCCTCTCGGGATTCCTCTCCGGTCGATGACGGGGCCTAAGACCTTGTTTGGAATCGGTGCCCGAACCTGAGGTTTCCTCTCCAGTGCTGACATGGATCTTGGGTACTACTGGAGTCTCCACAGGGTAGTCATCTTCATCTCCAATGGGGGCATGCACGTGCGCTTTTCTCCCGAGCATTAGGAGCACAGTCAATTTTCCCGTTGGGTTGATCAAGGGGTTTCTTGTTTTCCCTCGAGGCTTTCCCACGAGGCTTTCCCACGAGGCTTTCCCACAGGGCTGTCCCACGTGCCACCATCGTGTGAGTCAGTCCTCCCCGTGAACGTCGAGGCAGTGAAGGGTAAACAAGTTCCTCTGGAAAGGACTGAGACATCTGGGGGACTCTTGGAATGGTGGAACGACCCTGGAGTTCCTCTCACCTTTCTTGTGGAGCGTGCCTCCTCTTGAGATGCGACAGGTACGACAGGAATTTTTCCCGGCCAATCAGGGAAAGGATCCCTCATTTTGAGCCAGGAGGGGGAATTGGGGCTCCTCTGGATGTGGGTGGTACCCTGGTGATTCCTATGGAGTGGCGACGGGTCTCTCCTGGAACCTCTTGAGTTGCAGCTAGGGTGTGAAGGACCCTTTGGAAGTTCCAGAGGTTAGGTGTAATTAGCGTCGAGACGCCTCAGCGGAAATGGGCCTCATCTCGTCTGGAGGGGAGAACCTAATGGATTTTCTCTCTAGTTGCGGCAGGTGCTCTCGACTTACGACGGGGACCTCAGGGACCCGCTCTAGTGGCCTCAGGAAGGGCCAGGAGCCATGCGAGTTCCTCGGGGGCCTCTCAGGATTCCTCTCCCTTCGATGCCGGGGGCCTAAGACCTTGTATGGAGTCGGTGCCGGAACCGGAGGATTCCTCTCCAGTGTGGACATGGATCTTGGGGTACTTCTGGAGTCTCCCCAGGGGAGTTAGTCGTCGTCTTGTGTGGGGGCATGAACGTGCGCTTTCCTCCCGAGCTGTAGCAGCAGTGTCACGCTTCCTTTTGCATGGATCAAGGGATCTGTGGCTTTCCCTCGTGGCTTTCCCACGAGGCTTTCCCACAGGGCTGTTTCATGTGCCATCCTGGTGTGAGTCGATCTTCGGCTAGAAATTCGAGGCAGTGCAGGGAAATCAGGTTTCCCTGAAATGGACTGAGACATCTGGGGGACTCTGGGAATGGTGGCACGACCCTGGAGTTCCTCTCGCCTTTCCTGTGGAGAGCGCCTCCTCTTGAGATGCGCCAGGAACGCCAGGAATTCTTTCCTGTCTACGCAGGGAAAGGATCCCTCCTCTCGAGCTAGGAGGCGGAAACGGGGCTCCTCTGGATGTGGGCGGGTCTCTGGTGCTTCCTCTCGTGTGGAGACGGGTATGTCGGTGAACTTCTTGAGTTGCAGCAAGGGTGTGATGGACCCTTTGGAAGTTCCAGAGGTTAGGTGTGATTAGACTCGAGACGCCTCAGCGGAAATGGGCCTCATCTCGCCTGCAGGGGAGAACCTCCTGGATTTTCTCGAGTTTCAGCAGGTGCTCTCCAGTTACGACCGGGACTTATGTAACCCGCTCTGGTCCACTCAGGAAATGCCAGTCGACTTGCGAGTTGCTAAGGGGCCTCTCGGGATTCCTCTCCGGTCGATGACGGGGCCTAAGACCTTGTTTGGAGTCGGTGCCCGAACCTGAGGTTTCCTCTCCAGTGCTAACATGGATCTTGGGGTACTACTGGAGTCTCCACAGGGGAGTCATCTTCGTCTCCAATGGGGGCATGCACGTGCGCTTTTTCTCCGAGCATTAGGAGCAGAGTCAATTTTCCCGTTGGGTTGATCAAGGGGTTTCTTGTTTTCCCTCGAGGCTTTCCCACGAGGCTTTCCCACAGGGCTGTCCCACGTGCCACCATCGTGTGTGTCGGTCCTCCGCGTGAACGTCGAGGCAGTGCAGGGTAAACAAGTTCCTCTGTAAAGGACTGAGACTTCTGGGGGACTCTTGGAATGGTGGAACGACCCTGGAGTTCCTCTCACCTTTCTTGCGGAGCGTGCCTCCTCTTGAGATGCGACAGGTACGACAGGAATTCTTTCCCGGCCAATCAGGGAAAGGATCCCTCACATTGAGCTAGGAGGGGGAATTGGGGCTCCTCTGGATGTGGGTGGTACCCTGGTGATTCCTATGTAGTGGCGACGGGTCTCTCGTGGAACTTCTTGAGTTGCAGCTATGGTGTGAAGGACCCTTTGGAAGTTCCAGAGGTTAGGTGTGATTAGCCTCGAGACGTCTCAGTGGAAATGGGCTTCATCTCGCCTGAAGGGGCGAATCTCCTTCATTTTCTCGAGTTGTGGCAGGTGCTCTCGACTTACGACGGGGACCTCAGGGACCCGTTCTGTTGGCCTTAGGAAAGACCAGTTCCCATGTGAGTTGCTAGAGGGCCTCTCGGGATTCCTCACCGGTAGATGCCGGGGCCAAGACCTTGTGTGGAGTGGGGGCCAGAACCTGAGTATTCCTCTCCAGTGCTGACATGTTTTTGGGATACTTCTGAAGTCTCCCAAGGGGAATCAGTCCTCGTCTCGAGTGGGGGCATGCGCATGCCCCTTCCTCCCGAGCTGTAGCAGCAGTGTCATGCTTCCCGTCGCGTGGATCAATGGATCTGTGGCTTTTCCTCTAGGCTTTTCCTAGAGGCTTTCCCACGAGGCTTTCCCACAGGGCTGTCCCCCGTGCCACCGTGGTGTGAGGCGATCCTCGCATGAAAGTTTAGGCACTCTGTAAAAACAAGATCCTCTGGAATGGACTGAGACATCTGGGGACGCTTGAAATGGTGGCACGACCATGGAGTTCCTCTCTCCTTCCTGTGGAGAGCGCCTCCACCTGAGATGCGACGGGAATGCCGGAAGTTCTTTCCCGACCAAGCAGGGAAAGGATCCCTCATCTCTAGCTAGGAGGATGAAACGGGGCTACTCTGGATGTGGGCAGGACCCTCGTGTTTCCTCTCGAGTGGAGATGGGAATGTCGGGGAACTTCTTGAGTTGCAGCAAGGGTGTGAAGGACCCTTTGGAAGTTCCAGAGATTAGATGTAATTAGCCTCGAGACACCTCATTGGAAATGGGCCTCATCTCGCCTGGAGGGGAGAACCTCCTGGATTTTCTCGAGTTGCGGCAGGTGCTCCGACTTACGACGGGGACGTCAGGGACCCGCTCTGGTGGCTTCATCAAAGGCCAGTCCCCATGCCAGATGCTGGGGGGCTTCTCTTGATAACTCTCCTGTTGATGCCCGGCCGAACAACTTGTGTGGTTCGGGGCCGGAACCTGAGGTTTCCTCTGCAGTGCTGACATGGATATTGGGGTTCTTCTGGAGTCTCCCCTGGAGAGTCAATCCTCCTCTCAAGTGAGGGCACGCACGTGTGCTTTCCTCCCGAGCTGTAGCAGCAGGGTCACGCTTCCCGTCGTGTGGATCAAGGGATCTGTGGCTTTCCCTGGAGGCTTTCCCACGAGGCTTTCTCACAGGGCTTTCCCTCGTGCCACCGTGGTGTGAGTTGATCCTCAGCGTGAAAGTCGAGGCAGTGCAGGGAAAACAGGTTCCTCTGGATTGGACTGATGCTGGGAGCCAGTATGAGGACTCCCGTCCGTGATAACGTCATGAGGAAGAAAGCTGACATAGGCATGGTGTGTTCAGACTTCAGGGACCCCTCTGGAAGTTCCTACGCACATACCCCAACAAAAATCTGCCGGCTTTTTTGCTCTGCTTTTCCACTCTTCTGACATTTTCTGGAAAAAGTCAATTCAGGGCTTTAGTCTTCAGCATTTGAAAGAGTGTTTCAATCCAAAAACCCCTCTGAATGCTTTCTAGCCTGCCTGCAGGACTCGTACAGCTGGGCATGTGATTGTTTGAGGCCTCCTTTCCCCAGGAGGCACAGGAAGCTTAAAGCATCCTAGGAATGTAGGGGCATCCGAGGAGTCAAAATCTTTATAATAGGACTGATTAAAAGTTTCATTTTTTGGGTCAATGCTTGCTGCTAAATTTTCATATCCTTTATTTTTAGATAGAGTTGGTATATTAAAAAAACAAGTAGTAGACCTGGTATTAGGAACATTAGATCTTTGAGTTAAGTACCTTCTTTGTTATAACCCACTGCACCTTTGTTTTATAGAGATGTAACTTTAATGATTTAAGGAAATGCAGATTAAAGAAAAACACTTCAGAGGAAACAAAATTAACATTCATTAAGGAAGAGAGCCAAAAAGTGTTTAACAAGCCTCTTGGCCAGAAGATAATGTAAATCACCAGAGACCTTTTGTATACAAAATGATGTACAGAAAGAGTCTGGGGTGCAAACGCTACATAATTTTGTGTTACCCATTGAACTCCATGTTTTATCAAAAGTATAAAAGGCTTTATGAACAATAAAGGATGGGGCCAGTTTCTCGGACCAGTTTCTCGAACTAGTCTCTCGGCCTGGTTTCTTGAGACTCAGGCTCCCCCCGTGTCTTTTTCTCTCTTTCTTCTTCTCTCCCTTTCCTTCTCTCTGCTTTTTACTTTAACTTCAGGCTGAATCTCCACCAGGGGCGCGGAGGCTCGCCAGGTCTACTTACTTGCCTGGCTGTTAAGACCTGCACGAAAGGGAGCTTAAGGTGAGGCACCCTTAGATATTCAAGCAGGGGCTGGTGGCCCAACGTAGATGGTGAAAATTCTTTGTCTGGAATTTTATTGGCCTTCCACGTAAACCAAGATATTCAGCCCTTTTCCTCCAGTTAATCTTCTTACTACACTATAATTTCTTAATCTAATCTTACATTAATAAATAAAAAAGACTTTCCACGACAACGCCGTCCATCCGTCGAATTCCCTGGATCCAGCGGGGCTGGACCCGGCAGACTGAGATATCTGGGGGACTCTTGGAATGGTGGCATGACCCTGGAGTTCCTCCGCCTTTCCTGTGGAGAGCGCCTCCTCATGAGATGCGACGGGAACACCGGGAATTCTTTCCCGAACATGCAGGGAAAGGATACCTGACCTCGAGGTATGAGGCGGAAACGGGGCTCCTCTGGATGTGGGCGGGATTCTCGTGCTTCCTCTCGAGTGGAGTCAGGTATGTCGGGGAACTTCTTGAGTTGCAGCAAGGGTGTGAAGGACCCTTTGGAAGTTCCAGATGTTAGGTATGGTTAGCCTCGAGACGCCTCAGAGGAAAAGGGCCTCATCTCGCCTGGAGGGGAGAACCTCCTGGATTTTCTCGAGTTGCGGCAGGTGCTCTCGACTTAGGACGGGGACCTCAGGAACCCGCTCTGGTGGCCTCAGGAAAGGCCAGTACCCATGTGAGTTGCTCAGGGGCCTTTCGGAATTCCTCTCCCATCGATGCCAGGGCCTAAGACCTTGTTTGGAGTCGGTGCCATAACCTGAGGATTCCTCTCCAGTGCTGAAATGGTTCTTGGGGTACTTCTGGAGTCTCCCCAGGGAGTAAATCCTCGTCTCGAGTGGGGTCATGCACGTGCGCTTTCCTCCCGAGCTGTAGCAGCAGTGTCACTCTTCCCTTCGCGTGGATCAAGGGATCTCTGAGCTTTCCCTCGAGGCTTTCCACGAGGCTTTCCCACAGGGCTGTCCAACGTGCTACAGTGGTGTGAGTCGATCCTCGGCTTGAAAGTCGAGGCAGTGCAGGGAAAACAGTTTTCCCTGGAATGGACTGAGACACATGGGGGACTCTGGGAATGGTGGCACGACCCTGGAGTTCCTCTCGTCTTTCGTGTGGAGAGCGCCTCCTCTGGAGATGCGACGGGAAAGCCGGGAATTCTTGACCGAACACGCAGGGAAAGGATCCCTCCTCTCGAGCTAGGAGGTGGAAACAGGGCTACTCTGAATGTGCGTGGGACTCTCGTGTTTCCTCTCGGGTGGAGACGGGTATGTGGGGTAACTTCTTGAGTTGCAGCAAGGGTGTTAAGGACCCTTTGGAAGTTCCAGAGGTTAGGTGTGATTAGCCTCGTGACGCCACAGCGGAAATGGGCCTCATCTCCCTGAAAGGAGAACCTCCTGGATTTTCTCGAGTTGCGGCAGGTGTCCTCGACTTACGACAGGGACTCAGGGACCGCTCTGGTGCCTCAGAAAGGTCAGTCCCCATGCGAGTGGCTAGGGGCCTCTCGGAATTCCTCTCCGTCGTAGCGGCCCTAAGACTTGTGTCGTGTCGGTGCGGAACCTGAGTATTCCTCTCCAGTGCTGACATGGATTTTGGGGTACTTCTGGAGTCTCCCCAGGGGAGTCAGTCCTCGTCTCGAGTTGGGCTTGCACGTTGCTTTCCTCCAGAGCTGTAGCAGCAGTGTCACGCTTCCCTTCGTGTGGATCAAGGGATCAGTGGCTTTCCCTCGAGGGTTTACCACGACGCTTTCCACGAGGCTTTCCCACAGGGCTTTCCCTCGTGCAACCGTGTGTGAGTCGATCCTCGCTTGAAAGTGGAGCAGTGCCAGGAAAACAGTTTTCCCTGGAATGGACTGAGACATCTTGGGACTCTGGGAATGGTGGCACGACCCTGGAGTTCCTCTCGCCTTTCTGTGGCGAGCGCCTCCTCTTGAGATGCGATGGGAATGCAGGAATTCTTTCCCGACCACGCACTGAAAGGATCCTCCTCTCGAGCTATGAGGCAGAGAAGGGCTCCACTGGATATGGGCGGATACTTTGCTTCCTCTCAAGTGGCGACGGTATGTTGGGAACTTCTGAGTTGAAGCAAGGTGTGAAGACTCTTTGAAGTTCGAGAGTTTAGGTGTGATTAGCCTCGAGACGCCTCAGCGAAATGGGCCTCATCTCACCTGGAGGGAGAACCTCCTGGATTTTCTCGAGTTGCGGCAGGTGCTCTCGACTTACGACCTGGACCTCAAGTACCCGCTTAGGTGCCTGAGGAAAGGCCAGTCCCATGCGAGTTGCTCGGGGCCTCTCGGGATTCCTCTCCTTCGATGTCGGGGCCTAAGACCTTGTGTGCAGTCGGTGCGGAACCTGAGGATTCCTTTCCAGTGCTGACATGATCTTGGGCTACCTCTGGAGTCTCCCCAGGGATTCAGCCTCGTCTCGAGTGGGAGCATGAGTGTGCCTTTCCTCCCATGCTGTAGCAGCAGTGTCATGCTTCTGCTTGCGTGGACCAAGGATCTTGACTTTCCCTCGAGTCTTTCCCACGAGGCTCTCCCACAGGCTGTCCACGTGTCTCGTGGTGTGAGTCGATCCTCGCGGGAAAGCGAGCAGTGCAGGGAAACAGGTTCCTGTGGAATGGACTGAGACATCTGGGAGTCTTGAATGGTGGCACGACCCTGCAGTTCCTCTCCCCTTTCTTTGGAGAGCGCCTCCTCTTGAGATGCGATGGAATGCCGAAATTCTTTCCCGACCATGTAGGAAAGGATCCTCATCTCGAGCTACGAGCGGAAACGAGCTCCTCTGGATGTGGCCGGACCCTCGTGTTTCCTCTTGAGTGGAGACGGGTATGTCAGGGAACTTCTTGAGTTGCAGCATGACTGTGAAAGACTCTTTTGAAGTTCCAGAGTTCACGTGTGATTAGCCTCGAGACACCTCAGTGGAAACGGGCTCATCTCGCCTGCAGGGAGAACTCCTGGATTTTCTCGAGTTGCGTCAGGTGCTCTCGAGTTACGACGGAGACATCAGGACCCGCTCTGGTGACTCAGGAAAGGCCAGTCCCATGCGAGTGTAGGGGCCTCTCAGGATTCCTCTCCCGTCTATGCCGGGCTAAGACTTTGTGTGAGTCGGGACCGGAACCTGAGGATTCCTCTCCAGTGCTGACATGGATCTTGCGTACTTCTGGAGTCTCCCAACTTGCGTCATCCTCGGCTCGAGTGGGTCATGCACGTGCGCTTTCCTCCGACGTAGCAGCAGTGTCGGCTTCCATCTCGTGGATCAAGTATCTGTGGTTTCCCTCGAGGCTTTCCACGAGGCTTTCCACGAGGCTTTGCCACAGGGCTGTCCACGTGCACAGTGGTGTGAGTCGATCCTCGCTTGAAAGTCAAGTCAGTGCGGGAAACAGGTTTCCTGGAATGGACTGAGACATCTGGGGACTCGGAGAATGTGGCATGTCCCTGGAGTTCCTCTCGCTTTCTGTGGAGAGCGCTCCTCTTGAGATGCGACGAGAACGCGGAATTCTTTCCCGACTCGAGGAAAGGATCCCTCCTCTCGAGCTATGAGCGGAACGGGCTCCTTTGGATGTGCGAACTATCTGCTTCCTCTTAAGTGCAGACGGGTATGTCGGGAACTTCTTGATTTGCAGCAAGGTGTGAAGGACCCTTTGGAAGTTCCAGAGTTTAATGTGCTTAGCTTGAGATGTGTCAGCGAAATAGGCTTCATTTTGCCTGAGGGAGAACATCCTTGATTTTCTCCAGTTGCGGCAGTGCTCTCGACTTACAATGGGACAGCAGGACCGCTCTGTGGCCTCAGGAAAGCCAGTCAAGATCCAAGACAGCATTGGAGAGGAGAGACATCACGAGAGCTCCGAGCAACTCGCATGGGACTGGCTTTCCTGAGGCACAAAGCGGTCCCTGAGTCCCGTCGTAAGTCGAGAGCACCTGGCAACTCGAGAAAATCCAGGAGTTCTCCCCTCCAGGCGAGATGAGACCATTTGGCTGAGCATCTCGAGGCTAATCACACCTAACCTCTGGAACTTCCAAAGGGCCCTTCACACCATTGCTGCAACTCAAGAAGTTCCCCGACATACCCGTTTCCACTCGAAAGGAAGCACGAGAGTCCCGCCCACAACCAGAAGAGCCCCGTTTCAGCCTCATAGCTCGAGAGGAGGGATCCTTTCCCTTCGTGGTCGGGAAAGAATTTCCGGCGTTCCCGTCCCATCTCAAGAAGAGGCGCTCTCCACAGGAAAGGAGAGAGGAACTCAGGGTCGTGCCACCATTCACAGAGCCCCCAGATGTCTCAGTCGATTCCAGGGAAACCTGTTTTCCCCGCAATGCCTCGACTTTCAAGCCGAGGATCGACTCAGAACTCAGTGGCACGTGGGAGAGCCCTGTGAAAAGCCTAGTGGGAAAGCCTCGTGGGAAAGCCTACTGAGAAAGCCACAGATCCCTGGATCCACGCAAAGGGAAGCGTGACACTGCTGCTAAAGCTCGGGAGGAAAGCGCACGTGCACGCCACACTCGCGACGAGGACTGACTCCCTGGGAGACTCCAGAAGTACCCCAAGATCCATGTCAGAACTGGAGAGGAATCCTCAGGTTCCAGCACCGACTCCACACAATGTCTCAGGCCCCGGCATAGACGGGAGAGGAATCGCTAGAGGCCCACGAGCAACTCGCATGGGGACGGGCCTTTCCTGAGGGCACTAGAGCGTGTCCCTGAGGTCCCCGTCGGAAGCCGAGAGCACCTGGGGCAACTCGAGAAAATCCAGGAGGTTCTCCCTCCAGGCGAGATGAGGCCCATTTCCGCTGAGGAGTCTCGAGGCTTATCACACCTAAACTCTGGAACTTTCAAAGGGTCCTTCACACCTTTGCTGCAACTCAAGAAGTTCCCCGACATACCCGTCTCCACTCGAGAGGAAGCACGAGAGTGCCGCCCTCATCCTTAGGAGCCCCTTTTCCGCTTCCTAGCTCGAGAGGAGGGATCCTTTCCCTGCGTGGTCGGGAAAGAATTCCCGGCGTTCCCGTCGCATCTCAAGAGGAGGCACTCTCCACAGGAAAGGCGAGAGGAACTCCAGGTCACGCCACCATTCCCAGAGTCCCCCAGATGTCTCAGTCCATTCCAGGGAAACCTGTTTCCCTGGACTGCCTCGACTTTCAAGCCGAGGATCGACTCACACCACGGTGGCACGTGGGACAGCCTGCGGGAAAGCCTCGTGGAAAGCCTCGTGGGAAAGCCTTGAGGGAATGCCACAGATCCCTTGTTCATCGCGAAGGGAAGCGTGACACTGCTGCTACAGCTCGGGAGGAAAGCGCACGTGCATGCCCCCACTCGAGACGAGGACTGACTCCCCTGGGGAGATTCCAGAAGTACCCCAAGATCCATGTCAGCACTGGAGAGGAATCCTCAGGTTCTGGCACCGAATCCACAAAAGGTCTTAGGCCCCGGCATCGACGTGAGAGGAATACCGAGAGGCCCCCGAGCAACTCCATGGGGACTGGCCTTTCCTGAGGCCACCAGAGCGGGTCCCTGAGGTACCCGTCGTAAGTTGAGAGCACTGCCGCAACTCGAGAAAATCCAGGAGGTTCTCCCTCCAGGCGAGATGAGGCCCATTTCCGCTGAGGAGTCTCGAATCTTATCACACCTAAGCTCTGGAACTTCCAAAGGGTCCTTCACACACTTGCTGCAATTCAAGAAGATCCCCGACATACCAGTCTCCACTCGAGAGGAAGCACGAGAGTCCTGCGCACACCCAGAGGAGCCCCGTTTCCGCCTCCTAGCTCGAGAGGAGGGATCCTTTCCCTGCGTGGTCGGGAAAGAATTCCGGTGTTTCCGTCACATCTCAAGGGGAGGTGCTCTCCACAGGAAAGGCGAGAGGAACTCCAGGGTGGTGCCACCATTCCCAGAGCCCCCAGATGTCTCAGTCCATTCCAGGGAAACCTGTTTTCCCTGCACTGCCTCGACTTTCAATCCGAAGAACGACTCACACCACGGTGGCAAGTGGGACAGCCCTGTGGGAAATCCTCATGAAAAAGCATCGTGGGAAAGCCTCCAGATAAAGCCAGAGATCCCTGGATCCTGGCGAAGGGAAGCGTGACACTGCTGCTACAGCTCTGGAGGAAAGTGCACATGAATGCCCCCACTAGAGATGAGGACTG
>NW_017218324.1:0-11982 GCF_001704415.2 Capra hircus | reverse complement strand
CAGCCCTGTGAAAGCCCGTGGGAAAGCCTCTTGGGAAAGCCTCGAGGGAAAGCCACAGATCCCTTGATCCACGCTAAAGGAAGCGTGACACTGCTGTTACAGCTCGGGAGAAAGCGCACGTGCATGCCCCCACTCGAGACGAGGACTGACTCCCCTGGGGAGACTCCAGAAGTACCCCAAGATCCATGTCAGCACTGGAGAGGAATCCTCAGTTCCGGCACCGACTCCACACAAGGTCTTAGGCCCCGCATCGACGGAGAGAATTCGAGAGGCCCCGAGCAACTTCATGGGACTGGCCTTTCCTGAGCCACCAGAGCGGGTCCCTGAGGTCCCCGTCTTAGACGAGAGCACCTGCCAACTCGAGAAATCCAGGAGGTTCTCCCTTCCAGGCGAGATGAGGGCCCATTTCCAATGCGGCGTCTCGAGGCTAATCACACCTAACCTCTGGAACTTCCAAAGGGTCCTTCACACCCTTGCTGCAACTCAAAAGTGCCCGACATACCCGTCTCCACTCGAGAGGAAGCACGAGAGTCCCGCCCACATCCAGAGGAGCCCGTTTCCGCCTCATAGCTCGAGAGGAGGATCCTTTCCCTGCGTGGTCGGGAAAGAATTCCCGCGTTCCGTCGCATCTCAAGAGGAGGCGCTCTCCACAGGTAAAGGCGAGAGGAACTCCAGGTTCGTGCCACCATTCCCAGAGTCCCCCAGATGTCTCCGTCCATTCCAGGAAACCTGTTTTTCCAGCACTGCCTCGACTTTCAAGCCGGATCGACTCACACTACAGTGCACGTTGGACAGCCCTGTGGGAAAGCCTCTTGGAAAGCCTCGTGGGAAAGCGGAAAGACTCGAGGGAAAGCCACAGATCCCTTGATCCACGCTAAAGGGAAGCATGACACTGCTGCTACAGCTCGGGAGAAAGCGCACGTGGATGCCCCACTCGAGACGAGGACTGACTCCCTGGGGAGACTCCAGAAGTACCCCAAGATCCATGTCAGCACTGGAGAGGAATCCTCAGTTCCGGCACCGACTCCACACAAGGTCTTAGGCCCCGGCATCGACGGGAGAGGAATCCCGAGAGGCCCCGAGCAACTTTCATGGGGACTGGCCTTTCCTGAGGCCACCAGAACGGGTCCCTGAGGTCCCCGTCTTAAGTCAGAGCACCTGCCGCAACTCGAGAAAATCCAGGAGGTTCTCCCCTCCAGGCGAGATGAGGCCCATTTCCGCTGCGGCATCTCGAGGCTAATCACACCTAACCTCTGGAACTTCCAAAAGGTCCTTCACACCCTTGCTGCAACTCAAGAAGTTCCCCGACATACCCGTCTCCACTCGAGAGGAAGCACGAGGTCCCGCCCACATCCAGAGGAGCCCCGTTTCCGCCTCCTAGCTCGAGAGGAGGGATCCTTTCCCTGCGTGGTCGGGAAAGAATTCCCGGCGTTCCTGTCGCATCTCAAGAGGAGGCGCTCTCCACAGGAAGCGAGAGGAACTCCATTATCGTGCCACCATTCCCAGAGTCCCCCAGATGTCTCAGTCCATTCCAGGGAAACCTGTTTTCCCTGCACTGCCTCGACTTTCAAGCCGAGGATCGACTCACACCACGGTGGCACGTGGGACAGCCCTGTGGGAAAGCCTCGTGGGAAAGCCTCGAGGGAAAGCCACAGATCCCTTGTTCCACGCGAAGGGAAGCGTGACACTGCTGCTACAGCTCGGGAGGAAATTGCACGTGCATGCCCCACTGAACGAGGACTGACTCCCTGGGGAGACTCAGAAGTATCCCAAGATCCATGTCAGCACTGGAGAGGAACTCCTCAGCTTCCGGCACCGACTCCACACAAGGTCTTAGGCCCCGGCATCGACGGGAAGGAATCCCGAGAGGCCCCGAGCAACTCGCATGGGGACTGGCCTTTCCTGAGGCCACCAGAGCGGGTCCCTGAGGTCCCCGTCGTAAGTCGAGAGCACCTGCCGCAACTCGAGAAAATCCAGGAGGTTCTCCCTTCCAGGAGAGATGAGGCCCTTTCCCTGAGCATCTCAAGGCTAATCACACCTAACCTCTGGAACTTCCAAAGGGTCCTTCACACCCTTGCTGCAACTCAAGAAGTTCCCCGACATACCCGTCTCCACTCGAGAGGAAGCACGAGTCCCGCCCACATCCAGAGGAGCCCCGTTTCGCCTCCTAGCTCGAGAGGAGGATCCTTTCCCTGCGTGTCGGGAAAGAATTTTCCGGCGTTCCCGTCGCATCTCAAAGAGGAGGCGCTCTCCACAGGAAAGCGAGAGGAACTCCAGGGGTCGTGCCACCATTCCCAGAGTCCCCAGATGTCTCAGTCCTTTCCAGGGAAACCTGTTTTCCCTTTTCCCTGCACTGCCACTTTCAAGCTGAGGATCGACTCACACCACGGTGGCACGTGGACAGCCCTGTGGGAAAGCCTCTGGGAAAGGCCTCGGGGAAAGCCTCGGAAAGCCACAGATCCCTTGATCCAACGAAGGGAAGCGTGACCTGCTGCTACAGCTCGGGAGGAAACGCACGTGCATGCCCCCACGAGACGAGGACTGACTCCCCTGGGGAGACTCCAGAAGTATCCCAAGATCCATGTCAGCACTGGAGAGGAATCCTCAATTCCGGCACCGACTCCACACAAGGTCTTAGGCCCCCCGCATCGACGGGAGAGAATCCGAGAGGCCCCCGAGCAACTCGCATGGGGACTGGCCTTTCCTGAGGCCACCAGAGCGGGTCCCTGAGGTCCCCGTCGTAAGTCGAGAGCACCTGCCGCACTCGAGAAAATCCAGGAGGTTCTCCCTCCAGGCGAGATGAGGCCCATTTCCGCTGAGGCGTCTCGAGGCTAATCACACCTAACCTCTGGAATTCCAAAGGGTCCTTCACACCCTTGCTGCAACTCAAGAAGTTCCCCGACATACCCGTCTCCACTCGAGAGGAAGCACGAGGTCCCGCCCACATCCAGAGAGCCCGTTTCCGCCTCCTAGCTCGAGAGGAGGGATCCTTTCCTGCGTGTCGGGCAAGAATTCCCGGCGTTCCCGTCGCATCTCAAGAAGAGGCGCTTTCCACAGGAAAGGCGCGAGGAACTCCAGGGTCGTGCCACCATTCCCAGAGTCCCCAGATGTCTCAGTCCATTCCAGGGAAACCTGTTTTCCCTGCACTGCCTCGACTTTCAAGCGAGGATCGACTCACACCAGGTGGCACGTGGGACAGCCCTGTGGGAAAGCCTCGTGGAAAGCCTCGTGGGAAAGCCTCGAGGGAAAGCCACAGATCCCTTGTTCTACGCGAAGGGAAGCGTGACACCCTGCTACAGCTCGGGAGGAAACGCACGTGCATGCCCCCACACGTAACGAGGACTGACTCCCTGGGGAGACTCCAGAAGTATCCCAAGATCCATGTCAGCACAGAGAGGGAATCCTCAGTTCCGGCACCAATTCCACACAAGGTTTAGGCCCCGGCATGACGAGGAAATCCCGAGAGGCCCCGAGCAACTCGCATGGGACTGGCCTTTCCTGAGGCCACCAGAGCGGGTCCCTGAGGTCCCCGTCGTAAGTCGAGAGCACCTGCCGCAACTCGAGAAAATCCAGGAGGTTCTCCCCTCCAGGCGAGATGAGGCCCCTTCCGCTGAGACATCTCAAGGCTAATCGCCTAACCACTGGAACTTCCAAAGGGTCCTTCACACCCTTGCTGCAACTCAAGAAGTTCCCCGACATACCCGTCTCCACTCGAGAGGAAGCACGAGGTCGCCCACATCCAGAGGAGCCCCGTTTCCGCCTCCTAGCTCGAGAGAAGGGATCCTTTCCCTGCGTGTTTGGAATTCCCCGGCGTTCCCGTCGCATCTCAAGAGGAGGCGCTCTCCACAGGAAAGGCGAGAGGAACTCCAGGGTCGTGCCACCATTCCCAGAGTCCCGCAGAGGCTCACTCCATTCCAGGGAAACCTGTTTTCCCTGCACTGCCTCAACTTTCATGCGAGGATCGACTCACATCACGGTGGCACGTGGGACAGCCCTGGGAAACTCGTGGGAAAGCCTCGTGGGAAAGCCTCGACGGAAAGCCTCAGATCCCTTGATCCGCGCGAAGGGAATCATGACGCCGCTGCTACAGCTCGGGAGGAAACCGCACGTGCCTGCCCCCACTCGTAACGAGGACTGACTACCCTGGGGAGACTCCAGAAGAATCCCAAGATCCATGTCAGCACTGGAGAGGAATCCTCAGGTTCCGGCACGGATCCACACAAGGTCTTAGGCCCCGGCATCGACGGGAGAGAATCCCGAGAGGCCAATAAGCAACTCGCACGGAGAGTGGCCTTTCCTGAGGCCACCAGATACGGTCCCTGTGGTCCCCGTCGTAAATCGAGAGCACCTACCGCAACTCGAGAAAATCCTGTAGATTCTCCCCTCCAGGCTAGATGAGGCCCATTTCCGCTGAGGCGACTCGAGGCTAATCACATCTAACCTTTGGAACTTCCATAGGTCCTTCACACCCTTGCTGCAACTCAAGAAGTTCCCCGACATACCCTTGTCCACTCGAGAGGAAGCGCGAGCGTCCCTTGCACATCCAGAGGAGGCCCTTTTCCTCCTTGTAGCTCGAGATGAGGGATCCTTTCCCTGCGTGGTCGGGAAAGAATTCCCGGCATTCCCGTCGCATCTCAAGAGGAAGCGCTCTCCACAGGAAAGGCGAGAGGAACTCCAGGGTCGTGCCACCAATCCAAGAGTCCCCCAGAGGACTGAGTCCATTCCAAAGGAAACTCTTTTACCTGCACTGCCTTGACTGTCACGCCGAGGATCGACTCACACCACGGTGGCACGTGGGACAGCCCTTGTGTTAGCCTCGTGGGAAAGCCTCATGGGAAATCCTACAGGGAAAGCCACACATCCCTTGATCCACCCGTCGGGTAGCATGACACTGCTGCCACCTTTAGGAGGAAAGCCCACGTGCATTTCCCCACTCGAGACGAGGACTGACTCCCCTGGGGAGAGTCCAGAAGTACCCAAAAATCCACGTCAGCACTGGAGAGGAATCCTCAGTTTCCGGTCCCAACTCAACACAAGGTCTTCGACTCGGGAAATGCAAGCATTTAAAAGATCTCTCCTTTGGAGCCTCGAGGGGGATCGGGGCTTCTCTGGATGTGGGCGGGACCCTCGTGCTTCCTTTGAGTGTAGACGGGTGTGTCGGGAAAGCTCTTGAGTTGCAGCAAGTGTGTGAAGGAACCATTGGAAGTTCCAGAGGTTAGGTGTGCTTAGCCTCTAGATGCGTCAGTGGAAATAGGCCTCATTTTGCTGTAGGGGAGAACCTCCTGGATTTTCTCGAGTTACGGCAGGTGCTCTCGAATTACGACGGGGACCTCAGGGACCCGGTCTCGTGGCCTCAGGAAAGGCCAGTCCCCATGCAAGTTGCCAGGGGGACTCTCGGGATTCCTCTTGGGTCGATGCCGGGGCCTAAGACCTTGTGTGGAGTCGAGGCCGGATCCTGAGGATTCCTCTCCAGTGCTGACATGGTTCTTGGGGTACTTCTGGAGTCTCCCCAGGGAAGTCAGTCCTCGTCTCGAGTGTGGGCATGCACGTGCGCTTTCCTCCCGAGCTGTAGCAGCAGTGTCACGCTTCCTAACGCGTGGTCAAGGGATCTGTAGCTTTCACTCAAGTCTTTCCTTCAAGGCTTTCCCAAGAGTCTTTCCCACAGGGCTGTCCCACCTGCCACCAGGGTGTGAGTCGATCCTCGGCTTGAAAGTCGAGGCAGTGCAGGGAAAACATGTTCCTCTGGAATGGACTGAGACATCTGGGGGACTCTTGGAATGGTGGTACGACCCTGGAGTTCCGCTCGCCTTTCCTGTGGAGAGCGCCTCCTCTTGAGATGGGACGGGAACGCCGGAATTCTTTCCCGACCAAGCAGGGAAAGGATCCGTCATCTCGAGGTCCGAGGCATAAACGGGGCTCCTCTGGATGTGGGCGGGACCCTCGTGCTTCCTCTGGAGTGGAGACGGTATGTCGGGGAACTTCTTGAGTTTCAGCAAGGTTGTTAAGGAACCTTTGGAATTTCCAGAGTTTAGGTGTGATTAGCCTCGAGAGCCTCAGCGGAAATTGGCCTCATCTTGCCTGGTGGGGAGAACCTCCTGGATTTTCTCGAATTGTGGCAGGTGTTCTCAACGTACGCTGGGACCTCAGGACCCGCTCTGGTGGCGTCAGGAAAGGCCAGTTCCCATCCGAGTGGCTACGGGCCTCTCGGGATTCCTCTCCCGTCGATGGTGGGGCCTAAGACCTTGTGTGAAGTCGAGGCCGGTACCTGAGGATTCCTCTCCCGTGCTGACATGGTTCTTGGGGTACTTCTTGAGTCTCCCCAGGGGTGTCAGTCCTCTTCTCAGCGGGATCATGCAAGAACGCTTACCTCCCGAGCTGCAGTAGCAGTGTCACTCTGCCCGTCGCGTGGATCAAGAGATCTGTGTCTTTCCCTCGAGGTATTTCCCACGGGGCTTTCCCTCGAGGCTTTCCCACGAGGCTTTCCCACATCGCTGTCCCACGTGCCACCGTGGTGCCAGTCGATCCTCGGCGTGAAAATCAAGGCAGTGCAGGGGAAAACAGGTTCCTCTGGAATGGACTGAGACATCTGGGGGACTCTTGGAATTGTGGCACGACCCTGGAATTCCTCTCGCCTTTCCTGGAGAGCGCCTCTTCTTGAGATTCGGTGGGAACGCCGGGAATTCTTTCCCGACCAAGCAGGGAAAGTGCCGTGGTCCAGCCCCGGTGGATCCAGGGGTGATTCGAAGGTGGGACGTAGTCGTCGTCTTTGGAAATATACATATTTAATCCCAGATATAAAGAGATTAGAAATGGATAGTGTAGTAGGAAGATTATTGGAGAAAAAAGAGGCTGAATAACTTGGATTACGTGGAATAACATCCATCCTCCAGTAGAGAATTCAGCCAGAAAAACGGGAGCAAAAAAGAAGCGACATGGGGGAATCAGTCTTTCCGGAAACTGATCTGATTTCTTTATTTTTGGTTTTGCTTGTATACCTCTTGTTACACATAGGGATGAATACAGAGTCACGCAGGAGTCGGCATCCTGACCTTTATCAAAATCAGGTGCTTCACATAAATGTATAAAAAAAAGGTCTTAGGGATCTTACATCATCTTCTGGCCATGAATGAGACCTGCTGACATTTTATGATCCTTTCTTTCTGATAACCAAATAAACTTATTTCTTCCAAGGGTGTTTTTTCTTAAACCAGGCACCACCCTCCAAATAAAGTTACATTCCTATAGGTGAGGGTGTAGTGAGTTACAATCAAGAAAGGAATTTATTTAACCCAAGGTTAACATGATTAGTCTTAAAGGTGAATTCTTATTTCTCCTATATGCTTAAAGGTTAATACTTATTTCTCCTATATACTAGTTATATTCATTATAAGGGTAGGGAACATGGAGATTTATCAGCAAACATCAGCCTAACAAATAAAATCCTTTCATCAATTCTCCCCTTAAGATCTATTTAGTCTTAAGATATGATAAAGTTACATTCTTACATAGAAAGGACACAGTGATATATAACAAAGTACAGTGATCTATTACAAAAGTGAAAATCCATTAACTCAAAAAGTCTAGTATTGCTAACATCAAAAACTGCTATATTTCCTTTGCTATATTCCAAATACATTGATTAATATATTCCCAAGTGCCTAAGGATATGGAGGCCTGGTGGCAATCATTGACTCAACAAGAAGAAAAAGTCCTATGCTAATTAAGACTCTCAAAATACTCCAAAACTCTCTGTGCTGTTTACAGTTGAGAGGTAGTAAACAATCTTGTGCCTAGTGGCAGCAGTATGGATAATCCTGTCACACAAGCTGGTCTGTCAGCAGAGAGGTTTGACCTAAAATATCCTTGTCCCACCCAGAGCAGGGAATTAGCAGCAATTTTTGACACAACAAATGAAGAACCCTTCACCAATATAATTCCTAACCAACTATACTAATAATTTCTAACTCCCCAAAATAATTTGCCTTTAGTAAGTCTAAAACATCTCATGCCTCTCAGGTTGGGAGGCTGTAAACAATCACATGTGGCCGGACAAACCTATAAAGGTGGGCTAGATAACCTTCAGAGGAGTCGGCAAGCTGAAACACTCTTGTCATGCCCAAGAATATTTATTGCCTTGAAGCTGCACGTTTACTTCTTCTCCGAGAGAAACAGTTATGGGGGAGAGCCCCGTAAAGTCAGAAGTGTAGGTGAGAGCATAAAACAGACTCTGGTTTTGGGGTTCGATGCTCGGGAACAGGGGGTTACCTGAGGCTTGAGCACGCCTTTGGCATGCCAAGCCTCCTTCCTCATGACCTTTGCCATAGGCGGAATTCCTCACGCTGGCCCCCGGAAGGAAAGGATCCCTCATCTCGAGCGACGAGGGAAACGCGCCTCCTGTGGATGTGGGGGGACCATCTTGCTTATTCTCGAGTGGAGACGGGTATGTCGGGGAACATATTGAGTTGCAGCAAGGGTGTAAAGTACCTTTTGGAAGTTCCAGAGGTTAGGTGTGATTAGCCTCGAGACACCTCAGTGGAAATGGGCCTCATCTCGCCTGGAGGGGGAGAACCTCCTGGATTTTCTCGAGTTGCGGCAGGTGCTCTCGACTTACGACGGGGACCTCAGGGGCCAGCTCTGGTGGCCTCAGGAAAGGCCAGTCCCCATTCAAGTTTCTAGGGGCCTCTCAGGATTCCTCTCCTGTCGATGCCGGGGCCTAAGACCTTGTGTGAAGTCGGGGCTGGAACCTGAAGATTCCTCTCCAGTGCTGACATGGATCTTGTGGTACTTCTGGAGTCTCCCCAGGGGAGTCAGTCCTCGTCTCGAGTGGGGGCATGCACGTGCGCTTTCCTCCGAGCGGTAGCAGCAGTGTCACGCTTCCCGTCGCGTGGATCAAGGGATCTGTGGCTTTCCCTCTAGGCTTTCCCATGAGGCTTTCCACAGGGCTGTCCCACATGCCACCTTGGTGTGAGACGATCCTCGGCGTGAAAGTCGTGGCAGTGCAGGGAAAACAGGTTCCTCTGGAATGGACTGAGACATCTGGGGAACTCTTGGAATGGTGGCACGACCCTGGAGTTCCTCTGGCCTTTCCTGTGGAGAGCACTTCCTCTTGAGATGCGACGGGAACGCCAGGAATTCTTTCCCGACCACGCAGGGAAAGGATCCCTCCTCTCTAGATACGAGGCGGAAACGGGGCTCCTCTGGATGTGGGCGGGACCCTCGTGCTTCATCTCGAGTGGAGACGGGTATGTCGGTGATCTTCTTGACTTGCAGCAGGGGTGTCAAAGACCCTTTGGAAGTTCCAGAGGTTAGGTGTGATTAGCCTCGAGATGCCTCAGGGGAAATGGGCCTCATCTCGCCTGGAGGGGAGAACCTCCTGGATTATCTTGAGTTGGAGCAGGTGCTCTCGTCTTAGGATGGGGACCTCAGGGACCCGCTCCTGTGGCCTCAGAAAAAGGCCAGTGCCCATGGGAGTTGCTAGGGGGCCTCTCAGGATTCCTCTCACGTCGATGCCGGGGCCTAAGACCTTGTGTGGAGAGCCCGAGCGCGGAGGCGACGCGGAGCGTTTCGGTTCTCAGTGCCTGGGGCACCGGTGTGTGTGGTGTGAGGCTGCGGCGGAGCCTCTACACTGAAGGTGCGAGAGGTTGGCAGCTTCGATTGAAGCACATCGAGCGGCGACAGCAGTGAAAGTCATGAGCGACAGCGGCGAGGAGAACTACGGCGAGGGGGAATCCCGTTCTGCTTCCAGAAGCGGAAGTGCTCATGGATCTGGGAAATCTGCAAGTCATACCCCTGCAAGGTCTCGCTCCAAGGAAGATTCCAGGCGTTCCAGATCAAAGTCCAGGTCCAGATCGGAATCTAGGTCTAGATCCAGAAGAAGTTCTCGGAGGCATTATACAAGGTCACGATCTCGGTCCCGGTCCCATAGAAGATCTCGTAGCAGATCTTACAGCAGAGATTATCGAAGACGGCATAGCCACAGTCATTCTCCCATGTCTACTCGCTGGCGTCATGTTGGGAATCGGGCAAATCCTGATCCTAACTGTTGTCTTGGAGTATTTGGATTGAGCTTGTATACTACAGAAAGAGATCTAAGAGAAATGTTCTCTAAATATGGCCCAATTGCTGATGTATCTATTGTATATGACCAGCAGTCTAGACGTTCAAGAGGATTTGCCTTTGTATACTTTGAAAATGTAGATGATGCCAAGGAAGCAAAAGAGTGTGCCAATGGAATGGAGCTTGATGGATGTAGGATCAGAGTTGACTTCTCCATAACGAAAAGACCACATACTCCAACAGCAGGAATTTACATGGGGAGACCTACCTATGGCAGCTCACGCCGTCGAGATTACTATGACAGAGGATATGATCGAGGCTATGATGATCGGGACTATTACAGCAGATCGTACAGAGGAGGAGGAGGAGGAGGAGGAGGAGGATGGAGAGCTGCTCAAGACAGGGATCAGAAATACAGAAGACGGTCACCTTCTCCCTACTATAGTCGTGGAGGATACAGATCACGTTCCAGATCTCGATCATACTCACCTCGTCGCTATTAAAGCATGAAGATGAAGACTTTCTGAAACCTGCCCTAGAGTTGGGATATTGTTTGTGGACAATATTTTTTATTGTCTCCTGTTTAAAAAAGTGAACAGTGCCTGGTGAAGTTAGGGTGACTTTTACACCTTTTATGATGACTACTTTTGGTGGAGTTGAAATGCTGTTTTCATTCTGCATTTGTGTAGTTCGGTGCTTTGTTCAAAGTTAAGTGTTTTCAGAAAAGTATGTTTTACATGTATTTTTTTACAGTCTAAAATTTTGACTGCTGAGAAGTTTCTATTGTACAGAACTTCATTTAAATGGTTTTTTCTACTGAATACAGGGTATTCTGAAGATTGAAGCCTGTGTGTAAAATGCTACCAAATGGCAAAAAGCAACAATAACGTTTGGTTTTTACTTTTCTTTCTAACATATCAATGCTTAGGAGAACTGTTCTGATTAGATTGTCAGTAGTAAATTAAAGAAAAAAATGCCCGTTTTCCTCGAGTCCATGAAACATACCATACTTAATATACCTGCAGTTAAGTGATAAAAATTACGCTCTGTAACTCTATACTGCTAGTGTTAAAAACTAAAGATCTTTCAATACAGCAAATGCTTAATTCTTATATAAATGTGACTTTGACAGCCTTTATGTAATCTGTATTATACATAGCAGGGAATAAGATGAGTTTGCACAATGTATGCCTTAAAAAGGCTATTTCTTAAAGCTGTTAGAAGGGATAATGTATTTCAATTAGTAATCAGCAAGTGAAAATAATATTCCACCACAAATGTACTCTTGTTCTTCTAGCTTTTAAGACTATATGGAAAAACTGGGTGCTTCAGAGTTTGAGAAAAAGAAGGGAACACTACACCTGTGTTGTGATGATCTGAAGACTTTGCCTGTTCGTTTTTTTAAATACTACTTTTCAGGTTCTTTGCTTACCAAAGGAGGCCCAATTTCACTCAAAAGTTTTGAGAACTGTGTTTAAATAAATGCAAAGAAAAGAGTAAAAAGGAAAGAAAAAAAAAAGACCTTGTGAGGAGTTGGGGCAGGAACCTGAGGATTCCTCTACAGTGCTGACATGGATCTTGGGGTACTTCTGGAGCCCCCCAGGGAAGTCAGTCTTCGTCTCGAATGGGGGCATGCACGTGCGCTTCCTCCCGAGCTGTAGCAGCAGTGTCACACTTCCGGTCGCGTGGATCAAGTGATCTGTGGCTTTTCCTCCAGGCTTTACCACGAGCTATCCCAGAGGGCTGTCCCACATGCCGCCGAGGTGTGAGTCGAACCTCGGCGTGAAAGTCGAGTAGTGCAGGGAAAACAGGTTCCTCTGGAATGGACTGAGACATCTAGGGACTCTTGGAATGGTGGCACGACTCTGGAGTTCCTCTCGCATTTCCTGTGGAGAGCGCCTCCACTTGAGATGCGACGGGAACGCC
>NW_017218323.1:0-11983 GCF_001704415.2 Capra hircus | reverse complement strand
CCATTTCCGCTGAGGCGTCTCGAGGCTAATCACACCTAACCTCTGGAACTTCCTGGAACTGTCCCTCCAGGCGAGATGAGGCCATTTCCAATGAGGCGTCTCGGTGGCACGTGGACAGCCTTGTGGGAAAGCCTCGTGGGAAAGCCTCGAGGCAAAGCCACAGATCCCTTGATCCACCCGAAGGGAAGCGCGACACTGCTGCTACAGCTCGGGAGGAATGCACACGTGCATGCCCCCACTCGGGACGAGGACTGACTCCCCTGGGGATTCTCCAGAATACACCAAGATCCATGTCAGTACTGGAGAGGAATCCTCAAGTTCCGGCACCCACTCCACACAAGATCTTAAGCCCCGACATGGACGGGAGAAGAATCCGAGAGGCCCCCAAGCAACTCGCATCGAAGACTGGCCTTTCCTGAGGCCACCAGAGCTGGTCCCTGATGTCCCCGTCGTAACACGAGAGCACCTGCCTCAACTCGAGAGTATCGAGAGGGTTCTCCCCTCCAGGCGAGATGAGGCCCATTCCGCTGAGGCGTCTCGAGGCTAATCACACCTAAGCTCTGGAACTTCAAAGGGTCCTTCACACCCGTGCTGTAACTCAAGAAGTTCCCCGACATACCAGTCTCCACTCGAGAGGAAGCACGAGAGTTTCTGCCCACATCCAGAGGAGCCCCGTTTCCGCCTGCTAGCTCGAGAGGAGGGATCCTTTCCCTCCGTGGTCGGGAAAGAATTCCGGCCTTCCTGTCGCATCTCAAGAGGAGGCGCTCTCCACAGGAAAGGCGAGAGGAACTCCAGGGTCGTGCCACCATTCCCAGAGTCCCCCAGATGTCTCTGTCCATTCCAGGGAAACCTTTTTCCCTGCACTGCCTGGACGTTCAAGCGAGGATCGACTCACACCACGGTGGCTCGTGGGACAGCTCTGTGGGAAAGCCTCGTGGGAAATCCTCATGGGAAAGCCTGAAGCGAAAGCCACAGATCTCATGATCCACGTCTATGGAAGCGTGAAACTGCTGTTACAGCTCGGGAGGAAAGCACACGTGCATGCCCCCACTCGAGAGGAGGACTGACTCCACTGGGAGACTCCAGAAGTACCCCAAGATCCATGTCGGCACTGGAGAGGAATCCTCAGGTTCCGGCACTGACGCCACACAAGGTCTTGGGCCCGCATCGACGGGAGAGGAATCCCGAGAGGCCCCGAGCAACTCGCATGGGGACTGGCCTTTCCTGAGGCCACCAGAGCGGTCCCGGATGTCCCCGTCGTAAGTCGAGAGCACCTGCCGCAACTCGAGAAAATCCAGGAGGTTCTCCCCTCCAGGCGAGATGAGGCCCATTTCCGCTGAGGCGTCTCGAGGCTAATGAACCTAACCTCTGGAACTTCCAAAGGGTCCTTCACACCTTGCTGCAACTCAATGAAGTTCCCCGACATACCGTCTCCACTCGAGAGGAAGCACGAGAGTCCCGCCCACATCCAGAGGAGCCCGTTTCCGCCTCCTAGCTCGAGAGAGGGATCCTTTCCCTGCGTGGTGGGGAAAGAACTCCGGCGTTCCCGTCGCATCTCAAGAGGAGGCGCTCTCCACAGGAAAGGCGAGAGGAACTCCAGGGTCGTGCCACCATTCCCAGAGTCCCCAGATGTCTCAGTCCATTCCAGGGAAACCTGTTTTCCCTGCACTGCCTCGACTTTCAAGCCGAGGATCGACTCACACCACGGTGGCACGTGGGACAGCCCTGGGAAAGCCTCGTGGGAAAGCCTCGTGGGAAAGCCTCGAAGGAAAGCCACTGATCCCTTGATCCACTTGAGGAGAAGCGTGACACTGCTCCTACAGCTCGGAGGAAAGCACACGTGCATGCCCCCACTCGAGACGAGGACTGACTCCCTTGGGGAGACTCCAGAAGTACCCAAGATCCATGTCAGCACTGGAGAGAAATCCTCAGGTTCCGGCACAGACTCCACACAAGGGCTTAGGCCCCGGCATCGACGGAGAGAATCCCGAGAGGCCCCGAGCAACTCGCATGGGGACTGGCCTTTCCTGAGGCCACCAGAGCGGGTCCCTGAGGTCCCCGTCCAAAGTCGAAAGCACCTGCCGCAACTCGAGAAAATCCAGGAGGTTCTCCCCTCCAGGCGAGATGAGCCCATTTTCGCTGAGGCGTCTCGAGGCTAATCACACCTAACCTCTGGAACTTTCAAAGGGTCCTTCACACCCTTGCTGCAACTCAAGAAGTTCCCCCACATACCGTCTCCACTCCAGAGGAAGCACGAGAGTCCCGCCCACATCCAGAGGAGCACCGTTTCCCCTCCTAGCTGAGAGGAGGATCCTTTCCCTGCGTGATCGGAAAAATTTCCCGGCGTTCCCGTCGCATCCCAAGAGGAGGCGCTCTCCACAGGAAAGGGCGAGAGGAATTCCAGGGTCGTGACACCATTCCCAGAGTCCCCAGATGTCTCCGTGCATTCCAGGGAAACCTCTTTTCCCTGCACTGCCTCGGCTTTCAAGCCGAGGATCGACTCACACCACGGTGGCACGTGGGACAGCCCTGTGGGAAAGCCTCGTGGGAAAGCCTCGTGGGAAAGCCTCGAGGGAAAGCCACAGATCCCTTGATCCACGCGAAGGGAAGCGTGACACTGCTCCTACAGCTCGGAAGGAAAGCCCAAGTGCATGCCCCCAATCTGACGAGGACTGACTCCCATGGGAGACTCTAGAAGTACCCCTAAATCCATGTCAGCACTGGAGAGGAATCCTCAGATTCTGGCAACGACTCCACACAAGGACTTAGGCCCCGGCATCAACGGGAGAGGAATCCTAAGAGGCCCCCGAGCAACTCGCATGGGGACTGGCCTTCCCTGAGGCCACCAGAGCTTGTCCCTGTGGTCCCCGTCCTACGTGGAAAGCACCTGCCGCAACTCGAGAAAATCCAGGAGGTTTCTCCCCTTCAGGCGAGATGAGGCCCATTTCCGCTGAGGCGTCTCGAGGCTAATCACACCTAACCTCTGGAACTTCCAAAGGGTACTTCACACCCTTGCTGCAACTCAAGAAGTTCCCCGACATACCCGTCTTCACTCGAGAGGAAACACGAGAGTCCGCCCACATCCAGAGGAGCCCCGTTTCCGCCTCATAGCTCGAGAGGATTGATTCTCTCCCTGTGTCGTCGGGAAAGGATTCCTGGCGTTCCCACGCATCTGAACAGGAGGCGTTCTCCACAGGAAAGGCGAGAGGAAATCCAGGGTCGTGCCACCATTCCCAGAGTTCCCAGATGTCTCAGTCCATTCCTGGGAAACCTGTTTTCCCTGCACTGCCTCGAATTTCAAGCCGAGGATCGATTCACACCACAGTGGCACCTGGGACAGCCTTGTGGGAAAGCCTCGTGGGAAAGCCTCGAGGAAAGCCACAGATCCCTTGATCCACGCGAAGGGAAGCGCGACACTGCTGCTACAGTTCGAGAGGAAAGCCCATGTGCATGCCCCACACGAGACGAGGACTGACTCCCCTGGGGAGACTCCAGAGGTTCCCCAAGATCCATGTCAGCACTGGAGGGGAATCCTCAGGTTCCAGCAACGACTCCACACAAGGTCTTAGGCCCCGGCATCGACGGGAGACGAATCCCGAGAGGCCCCGAGCAACTCGCATGGGGACTGACCGTTCCTGAGGCCACCAGAGCGGGTCCCTGAGGTCCCCGTCGCAAGTCGAGAGCACCTGCCGCAACCCGAGAAAATCCAGGAGGTTGTCCCTGCAGGCGAGATGAGGCCCATTTCCAATGAGGCGTCTCGAAGCTAATCAAAACTAACCTCTGGAACTTCCAAAGGGTCCTTCACACCCTTGCTGCAACTCAAGAAGTTCCCCGACATACCCATCTCCACTCGAGAGGAAGCACGACAGTCCCGCCCACATCCAGAGGAGCCCCGTTTCTGCCTCCTAGCTCGAGAGGAGGGATCCTTTTCCTGCGTGGTCGGTCAAGTATTCCCGGCGTTCCGTTGCATCTCAAGAGGAGGCGCTCTCCACAGGAAAGGCGAGAGGAACTCCAGGGTCGTGCCACCATTCCCAGAGTCCCAAAGATGTCTCAGTTAATTCCAATGAAAACTGTTTTCCCTGCACTGCCTCGACTTTCAAGCCGAGGATCGACTCACACCACGCTGGTACGTGGGACAGCCCTGTGGGAAAGCCTCGTGGGAAAGCCTCTTGGGAAAGCCTCGAGAGAAAGCCACAGATTCCTTGATCCACGCGAAGGGAAATGTGACACTGCTGCTACAGCTCGGGAGGAAAGTGCACGTGCATGCCCCCACTCGAGACGAGGACTGACACCCCTGGGGAGACTCCAGAAGTACCCCAAGATCCATGTCAGCACTGGAGAGGAATCCTCATGTTCCGGAAACGAATCCACACAAGGTCTTAGGAACCGGCTTCGACAGGAGAGGAATCCGGAGAGGCCCCGAGCAACTCGCATGGGGTCTGGCCTTTCCTGAGGCCACCAGAGCGGGTCCCTGAGGTCCCCGTCGTCAGTCGAGAGCACCTGCCGCAACTCGAGAAATCCAGAGGTTCTCCCCTCCAGGCGAGATGAGGCCCATTTCCGCTGAGGCGTCTGGAGGCTAATCACACTAACCTCTGGAACTTCCAAAGGGTCCTTCACTCCTTGCTGCAACTTAAGAAGTTCCCGACATACCCGTCTCCACTCGAGAGGAAGCACGGAGTCCCGCCCACATCCAGAGGAGCCCCATGTCCGCCTCCTAGCTCGAGAGGCAGGATCCTTTCCCTGCGTGGTCGGGAAAGAATTCCGCCTTCCCGTCGCAATCAAGAGGAGGCGCTCTCCACAGAAAAGCGAGAGGAACTCCAGGGTCGTGCCACCATTCCCAGAATCCCCCAGATGTCTCATTCCATTCCAGGGAAACCTGTTTCCCTGCACTGCCTCGACTTTCAAGCCAGGATCGACTCACACCACGGTGGCACGTGGGGACAGCCCTGTGGGAAAGCCTCGTGGAAAGCCTCGTGGCGAAAGCCTTGAGGAAATCCACAGATCCCTTGATCCACTCGACAGGAAGAATCAAACTGCTGCTACAGCTCGGAGGAAAGCGCACGTGCATGCCCCACTCGAGACAGTTACTGACTCCCTGGGGAGACACCAGAAGTACCCCAAGATCCATGTCAGCACTTGAGAGGAATCCTCAGGTTCCGGCAGCGACTCCTCACAAGGTCTTAGGCCCGACATTGACAGGAGAGGAATCCCGAGAGGCCCCGGAGCAACTCGCATGGCAGAGACCTTTCCTGAGGCCACCAGAGCGGGTCCCTGAGGTCCCCGTCGTAAGTCGAGAGGCACCTGCCGCAACTCGAGAAAATCCAGGAGGTTCTCCCCTCCAGGCGAGATGAGGCCCATTTCCGCTGAGGCGTCTCGAGGCTAATCACACCTAAGCTCTGGAACTTTCAAAGGGTCCTTCACACCCTTGCTGCCAACTCAAGAAGTTCCCCACATACCGTCTCCACTCCAGAGGAAGCACGAGAGTCCCGCCCACATCCAGAGGAGCACCGTTTCGCCCTCTAGCTTGAGAGAGGGATCCTTTCCTGCGTGATCGGGAAAAATTTCCCGCGTTCCCGTCGCATCCCAAGAGGAGGCGCTCTCCACAGGAAAGGCGAGAGAATTCCAGGGTCGTGACACCATTGCCAGAGTCCACAGATGTCTCCGTGTATTCAAGGGAAACCTGTTTCCCTACACTGCCTCGGCTTTCAAGCGAGGATCGACTCACACCACGGTAGCACGTGGGACAGCCCTGTGGAAAGCCTCGTGGGAAGCCTCTTGGGAAAGCCTCGTGGGAAAGCCTCGAGTGAAAGCCACAGATCCCTTGATCCACGCGAAGGGAAGCGTGACACTGCTCCTACAGCTCGGCAGGAAAGCCCCAAGTGCATGCCCCCAATCTGACGAGGACTGACTCCCCTGGGGAGACTCTAGAAGTACCCCTAGATCCATGTCAGCACTGCGAGAGAATCCTCAGATTCCGGCAACGACTCCACACAAGGACTTAGGCCCGGCATCAACGGAGAGGAATCCTAAGAGGCCCCGAGCAACTGCGCATGGGACTGGCCTTCCCTGAGGCACCAGAGCGGGTCCCTGTGGTCCCGTCCTACGTGGAAAGCACCTGCCGCAACTCGAGAAAATCCAGGAGGTTCTCCCCTCCAGGCGAGATGAGGCCCCATTTCCGCTGAGGCGTCTCGAGGCTAATCACACCTAACCTCTGGAACTTCCAAAGGTACTTCACACCCTTGCTGCAACTCAAGAAGTTCCCCGACATACCCGTCTTCACTCGAGAGGAAACACGAGAGTCCCGCCCACATCAGAGGAGCCCCGTTTCCGCCTCATAGCTCGAGAGGATTGATTCTCTCCCTGTGTCGTCGGGAAAGGATTCCTGGCATTCCCGCGCATCTGAACAGGAGGCGTTCTCCACAGGAAAGGCGAGAGGAAATCCAGGGTCGTGCCACCATTCCCAGAGTTCCCCAGATGTCTCAGTCCATTCCAGGGAAACCTGTTTTCCCTGCACTGCCTCGAATTTCAAGCCGAGGATCGATTCACACCACAGTGGCACGTGGGACAGCCTTGTGGGAAGCCTCGTGGAAAGCTCGAGGAAAGCCACAGATCCTTGATCCACGCGAAGGAAGCGCGACACTGCTGCTACAGTTCGAGAGGAAAGCCCATGTGCATGCCCCCACACGAGACGAGGACTGACTCCCTGGGGAGACTCCAGAGGCCCAAGATCCATGTCAGCACTGGAGGGGAATCCTCAGGTTGCAGCAACGACTCCACACAAGGTCTTAGGCCCCGCATCGACTCCCGAATTCGAATCTGGGACTGACCTTCCTGAGGCCACCAGAGCGGGTCCCTGAGGTCCCCGTCGCAAGTCGAGAGCACCTTCTGCAACCCGAGAAAATCCAGAATGTTGTCCCTCCAGGCGAGATGAGGCCCATTTCCAATGAGGCGTCTCGAAGCTAATCAAAACTAACCTCTGGAACTTCCAAAGGGTCTGTCACACCCTTGCTGCAACTCAAGAATTTCCCCGACATACTCGTCTCCACTCGAGAGGAAGAACGACAGTCCCGCCACATCCAGAGGAGCCCCGTTTCTGCCTCCAAGCTCGAGAGGAGGGATCCTTTCCCTGCGTGGTCGGTCAAGTATTCCCGGCGTTCCGGTCGCATCTCAAGAGGAGCCGCTCTCAACAGGAAAGGCGAGAGGAACTCCAGGGTCGTGCCACCATTCGCAGAGTCCCCCAGATGTCTCAGTCCTCTGCATGGAAACCTGTTTTCCCTGCACTGCCTCCACTTTCAAGCCGAGGATCGACTCACACCACGGTGGCACGTGGGACAGCCTTGTGGGAAAGCCTCGCGGGAAAGCCTCGAGGCAAAGCCACAGATCCCTTGATCCACGTGAAGGGAAGCGCGACACTGCTGCTACAGCTCGGAGGAATGCACACGTGCATGCCCACTCGGGACGAGGACTGACTCCCCGGGGATTCTCCAGAATACACCAAGATCCATGTCAGTACTGGAGAGGAATCCTCAAGTTCCGGCACCCACTTCACACAAGATCTTAAGCCCTGGCATCGACGGAGAAGAATCCCGAGAGGCCCCCAAGCAACTCGCATCGGGACTGGCCTTTCCTGAGGCCACCAGAGCGGGTCCCTGAGGTCGCCGTCGTAAGTCGACAGCACCTACCGCATCTCGATAAAATCCAGGAGGTTCTCCCCTCCAGGCGAGATGAGCCCCCTTTGTGCTGAGGCGTCTCGAGGCTAATCAGACCAAACCTCTGGAACTTCCAAAGGGTCCTTCACAACCTTTCTGCAACTCAAGAAGTTGCCCAACATACCCGTCTCCACTCGAGAGGAAGCACGAGAGTCCCGCCACATCCAGTGGAGCCCCATTTCCGCCTCCTAGCTCGAGAGGAGGGATCCTTTCCCTGCGTGTTCGGCAAAGAATTCCAGGGGTTCCAGTCGCATCTCAAGAGGAGGCGCTCCCACAGGAAAGGCGAGAGGAAAACCAGGGTCGTGCCACATTCCCAGAGTCCCCAGATTTCTCAGTCCATTCTAGGGAAACCTGTTTTCCCTGCACTGCCTGGACTTTCAAGCCGAGGATCGACTCACACCACGGTGTCACGTGGGACAGCCCTGTGGGAAAGCCTCGTGGGAAAGCTTCGAGGGAAAGCCTCGAGGGAAAACAAGAAACCCCTGATCAACCCAACGGGAAAATTGACTCTGCTCCTAATGCTCCGGAGAAAAGCGCACGTGCATGCCCCCATTGGAGACGAAGATGACTCCCCTGTGGAGACTCCAGTAGTACCCCAAGATCCATTTCAGCACTGGGAGGAAACCTCAGGTTCGGGCATCGATTCCAAAAAAAGGTCTTAGGCCCCATCATCGACCGGAGAGGAATCCGAGAGGCCCCTTAGCAACTCGCAAGTCGACTGGCATTACCTGAGCGGACCAGAGCGGGTTACATAAGTCCCGGTCGTAACTGGAGAGCACCTGCTGAAACTCGAGAAAACCCAGGAGGTTCTCCCCTCCAGGCGAGATGAGGCCCATTTCCACTCAGGCGTCTCGAGGCTAATCACACCTAACCCCTGGAACTTCCAAAGGGTCCTTCACACCCTTGCTACAACTCAAGATGTTCCCCAACATATCTGACTCCACTCGAGAGGAAGCACGAGAGTCCTGTCCACATCCAGAGGAGCCCCGTTTCCGCCTCGTACCTCGCGGTCAGGTATCTTTCCCTGTATGTTCCGGAAAGAATTCCCTGTTCCATCGCATCTCATGAGGAGGCGCTCTCCACAGGAAAGGCGAGAGGAACTCCAGGGTCGTTCCACCATTCCAAGAGTCCCCCAGATATCTCAGTCCTTTCCAGAGGAACTTGTTTACCCTGCACTGCCTCGACGTTCACGCGGAGGACCGACTCACACGATGGTGGCACGTGGGACAGCCCTGTGGGAAAGCCTCGTGGGAAAGCCTCGTGGGAAAGCCTCGAGGGAAAACAAGAAACCCCTTGATCAACCCAACGGGAAAATTGACTCTGCTCCTAATGCTCGGGAGAAAAGCGCACGTGCATGCCCACATTGGAGACGAAGATGACTCCCCTGTGGAGACTCCAGTAGTACCCCAAGATCCATTTCAGCACTGGAGAGGAAACCTCAGGTTCGGGCACCGATTCCAAAAAAGGTCTTAGGCCCCGTCATCGACCGGAGACGAATCCCGAGAGGCCCCTTAGCAACTCGCAAGTCGACTGGCATTACCTGAGCGGACCAGAGCGGGTTACATAAGTCCCGGTCGTAACTGGAGAGCACCTGCTGAAACTCAAGAAAACCCAGGAGGTTCTCCCCTGCAGTCGAGATGAGGCCCATTTCCGCTGAGGCGTCTCGAGTCTAATCACACCTAACCTCTGAAACTTCCAAAGGGTTCTTCACACCCTTGCTGCAACTCAAGAAGATCCCCGACATACCTCTCTCCACTCGAGAGGAAGAACGAGAGTCCCGCCCACATCCAGAGGAGCCCCGTTTCCGCCTCCTAGCTCGAGAGGAGGGATCCTTTCCCTGCATGGTCGGGAAAGAACTCCCGGCGTTCCTGTCTCATCTCAAGAGGAGGCGCTCTCCACAGGAAAGGCGAGAGGAACTCCAGGGTCGTGCCACCATTCCCAGAGTCCCCCAGATGTCTCAGTCCATTCCAGGGAAACCTGTTTTCCCTGCACTGCCTCGACTTTCAAGCCGAGGATGGACTCACACCACGGTGGAACGTGGGACAGCCCTGTGGGAAAGCCTCGTGGGAAAGCCTCGAGGGAAAGCCTCGAGGGAAAGCCACAGATCCCTTGATCCAAGCGAAGGGAAGCGTGACAGTTCTGCTACAGCTCGGGAGGAAAGCGCACGTGCATGCCCCCACTCGAGACGAGGACTGACTCCCCTGGGGAGACTCCAGAAGTACCGCAAGATGCATGTCAGCACTGGAGAGGAATCCTCAGGTTCCGGCACCGACTCCACACAAGGTCTTAGGCCCCGGCGTCGAAGGGAGAGGAATCCCGAGAGGCCCCCGAGCAACTCGCATGGGGACTGGCCTTTCCTGAGGCCACCAGAGCGGGTCCCTGAGGTCCCCGTCGTAAGTCAAGAGCACCTGCCGCAACTCGAGAAAATCCAGGAGGTTCTCCCCTCCAGGCGAGATGAGACCCATTTCCACTCAGGTGTCTCGAGGCTAATCACACCTAACCCTGGAACTTCCAAAGGGTCCTTCACACCCTTGCTACAACTCAAGAAGTTCCCCAACATATCTGACTCCACTCGAGAAGAAGCACGAGAGTCCCGCCCACATCCAGAGGAGCCCCGTTTCCGCCTCGTACCTCGCGGTCAGGTATCTTTTTCCTGTATGTTCCGGAAAGAATTCCAGGTGTTCCCGTCGCATCTCATGAGGAGGCGCTCTCCAAAGGAAAGGCGAGAGAAACTCCAGTGTTGTGCCATCATTCCAAGAGTCCCCCAGATATCTCAGTGTGCCGGGGTCCTGCCCCGCTGGATCCAGGGAATTCGACGGATGGACGGCGTTGACGTGGAAAGTCTTGTGTATTTATTAATGTAAGATGAGATTAAGAAATTATAGGGTAGTAAGAAGATTAACTGGAGGAAAAAGGCTGAATAGCTAGGTTTACGCGGAAGGCCAATAAAATTCCCGACAAGGAATTTTCTGGCGGATTCTGGAATGGTGGCACGACCCTCGAGTTCCTCTTGCCTTTCCTGTGGAGAGCGCCTCCTCTTGAGATGCGCCGGGAACGCCGGGAATTCTTTCACGACCACACAGGGAAACGATCCCTCCTCTGGATCTATCAGGCGGAAACGGGGCTCCTCTGGATGTGGGCGGGGACTCTCGTGCTTTCTCTCGAGTGGAGACGGGTATGTCGGGGAACTTCTTGAGTTGCAGCAAGGGTGTGAAGGACCCTTTGGAAGTTCCAGATGTTAGATGTGATTAGCCTCTAGACGCCTCAGCGGAAATGGGCCTCATCTCGCCTGGTGGGAGAACCTCCTGGATTTTCTCGAGTTGCGGCAGGTGCTCTCGACTTACGACGGGGACCATAGGGATCCGCTATGGTGGCCTCAGGAAACGCCAGTACATGAGAGTTGCTCGGGAGCCTCTCGGGATTCCTCTCCCGTCGATGCTGGGGCCTAAGACCTTGTGGGGAATCGGTGCCGGAACCTGAGGATTCCTCTCCAGTGTTGACATGGATCTTGGGGTACTTCTGGAGTCTACCCAGGGGAGTCAGTCCTAGCCTCGAGTGGGGGCATGCACGTGCGCTTTCCTCCCGAGCTGTAGCAGCAGTGTCACGCTTCCCTTCGCGTGCATCAAGGGATCTGTGGCTTTCCCTCGAGGCTTTCCCACGAGCTTTCCAAGAGGCTTTCCCACAGGGCTGTCCCACGTGCCACCGTGGTGTGAGTCGATCCTCGGCTTCAAAGTAGAGGCAGTGCAGGGAAAATAGGTTTCCCTGGAATGGACTGAGACATCTGGGGGACTCTGGGAATGGTGGCACGACCCTGGAGTTCCTCTCGCCTTTCCTGTGGAGAGCGCCTCCTCTTGGATGTGATGGGAACGCGCGCGGGATTCTTTCCCCACCACGCAGAGAAAGGATCCCTCCTCTCGAGCTAGGGAGGCGGAAACAGGTCTCCTCTGGATGTCGGGCGGGACTCTCGTGCCTTCCTCACGAGAGGAGACGGGTGGTCGGGGGAACTTCTTGAGTTGCAGCAAGGGTGTGAAGGACCCTTTGGAAGTTCCAGATGTTAGATGTGATTAGCCTCCAGACGCCTCAGCGGAAATGGACTCATCTCGCCTGGAGTGGAGAACCTCCTCCATTTTCTCAAGTTGCGGCAGGTGCTCTCGACTTACGACAGGGACCTCACGGACCCGCTCTGGAGGCCTCAGGAAAGGCCAGTCCCCATGCGAGTGCTCGGGGGCCTCTCGGGATTTCCTCTCCGGTGATGCCGGGGCCTGAGATCTTGT
>NW_017218322.1:0-11984 GCF_001704415.2 Capra hircus | reverse complement strand
GAGCTGGGCGTCCTAATGGATTCCTGCCGAGGCAAAAAATCAGGGGGCGCAATATCCTGTATCTGAAGTCGTGACATCTGTCCAGTGGGTGGCTCCGCTCCTCGCCTATCCGGGATCTCCAATGTCAGCTGTCCTGGGGGTCAGCGGCATTTCCCGTGCTGGCGGGGGGAGCGGAGGAAGAGGGAGTTTCTTCCTTTTTAGAGATCGCGGTGGCGGGGGATTCTGATATCCGGGGAGCTGAGACATGGCGAATTAGTCTGTCTGGAACCCAAATCGGAGCGTCCGCGTCCTGTGGAAAAACACAAGCATACCCTCGCCCACTGGTTAATAAAGGGTCAGGACCTTTCCATTGTCCGGAGAGAAGGTCCCTCCATTTTACTAATGGTTTTGCATTCAATTGCTCTGGGCACCAATGGCGAAGCATTGCAGTGTTTCCGGATGAATCAGTATTTAAGTTATTTATTACGAAAAGAGCATGTTTCAAAATCTGATGGGGGGAACTATATTTAAATTCCCCTTCTTTTAGTTTTTGAATATGGATTTTCAGTGTTTGATGTGCTCTTTCCACAATGGCTTGTCCTTGCGGGTTATAAGGGATGCCGGTGTTATGTTTAATTTGAAATCTTGTACAGAATTGCTGAAAAGATTTAGAAGTGTAAGCAGGGGCATTATCAGTTTTTAAAGCTTTTGGCAAGCCCAGATAGGAAAAGCATGTAAAAAGATGTTGTATTACATCTTTTACTGCTTCCCCTGTACGAGCAGTGGCAATAATAACATGAGAGAAGGTATCTACAGTTACATGAACAAAAGACAGTTTTCCAAACGAAGAGACATGGGTTACATCCATTTGCCAGAGTGCATTAGGTTTGAGACCGCGAGGGTTAACTCCCAGAGGCAAAGCATTCACGGTAGTAGGACAATGTGAACAAGAACGAACAATCTCTCGGGCAGATTCTCGAGGAATTTGAAACTGGTATCGTAAGGCAGTGGCATTCTGATGATGAAGTGAGTGAGAAGCTCGAGCTTCTTCAAAAACAGAAGCCACTGAAATCCTGGTTAACGAATCTGCCAATTCATTGAGAGCATTTAAAGGGCCAGGCAGGTAATGAAATGTGGCCGATAAAGAACGCCCGATTTCTTTTCCAAATTTGCTGCTGCAGTCTAGTTAACAAATGGTAGATAGCGGTTTTGTTTTCAGGCAAAACTGCAGTCTCAATGTGTGGAAACAGCCTGACCACATACTGAGAGTCAGAATAAAGGTTAAATTCTTTCTCTGCAAACATAACAAAGGCCTCAATAACAGCTGTGATTTCAGCTCTTTGAGCTGAAGTTTCTTGTGTTTCCAAAAGTTTCTGATGATCTCTTGTGACTATAGAGGCTCTACCATTAGCCGATCCATCAGTAAAGACTACCTGAGCATCTGAAATAGGGAACTGTTTACACCGGACAGGAAAAATAACTGGATGGTTAGACATAAAATTTAGCAAAACATGTGAGGTAAATGATGCAAAATTTGACCACAGTAATTCCCTATAGCAATCTGCCAGTCTTCATCAAACATTAGAAGAGCATCCAAGCTACTCCTTATTATATGGAATTACAATCTCTGATGGCTCCTTACCAAACAATTCAATGCTCCGCTTCCTTCCTTTTAGCATTAATGTGGGCAATTGAACCAGGATAAGAAGCCACGACTTTTTTAGCTTGGGTGGGAAGATGGATCCATTCTAAAGGGCCGCCTTGCCACAGAACTCCCGTAGGCTGCCACTGGAGTAGCTAGGCAAAGGAACTGCCCAAGTCATCGTCAAATCAATTCTTTTTACATAGCTATTCGATAAGGCTGCTTCTACTTTGCCTAGGGCTTCTTGAGCCTCAGCTGTTAATTGTCTTTTAGAGGTTGGATCAGGATCCCCGCGTAAAATGTTAAAAAAGAGGTTTTAATTCGGCAGTGGTTAATTTTAAATATGGCCTAATCCAATTAATATCACCTAAAAGTTTTTGATAATCATTTAAAGTAATAAGATGGTCTTTTCTCAATTGCAACGGGGTATGAGTCACCGTTTCCCGAATTTATGACTCTCCCTAAGTAAGTTATGGGCGGATTGATTTGAATTTTTTCTGGGGGCAATTTTTAGGCTTCTGTCTGTCAATGCCTGGGTCAGGTCCTGGAGGACAGTTTGCAGGTGAACTCTATCAGGATGAGGCTATTAAAATATCATCCATATAGTGAATCATATATACGTGTTCATATTTAACCCTAATATCTTGTAGAGCGGCATTAACAAATTTTTGGCATAAGGTAGGGCTATTTTTCATTCCCTGAGGCAAAACTTTCCACTGAAACCTTAAGTAAGGCTGCTTAAGATTTTCTGATGGCAGACTAAAGGCAAATCGCTTTTTATCTTCAGGATTTAAGGGAATAGTGAAAAAACAATCTTGTAAATCAATAACAATTATATTATATCCCTCTGGAACGGCTACTGGGAAGGGAGCCCAGGCTGTAAGGCCCCCATGTCCTCCATGGTGGCATTAATAGCTCTCAAATCCTGTAAAAGTCGCCGTTTACCAGATTTTTTCTTAATGACAAAAATAGGAGTGTTCCAGGGGCTATTGGAGGGCTCAATATGTCCCAATTCTAATTGTTCAAAGATTAATGCTTTAGCTGCCAGTAATTTTTCCTTATGCAGAGGCCATTGTTCTACCCACACCGGATCTTGAGATTTCCATGTAATGGGGTCGGCAGCAAAAACAATGGCCTCCATTATAAATTTGGATATCCCAATCCAGCACGTAACTTGCGAGGAGTTGGGCAAATTGGCTCAATTATCCCTGTCTGTTGTTTACCCAATCCTTTTGATGGATCATAGCCCATCTGCAACATCTGAGAGGTCACTTTATCATCAGGGCTAAAAAGTAACACTCCCATTTGAGACAGCACGTCCCTCCCCCACAGGGTAAAGGGGAGTGAAGGGACTACATACGGTTGGAAAGTTCCACGGGTATCCTCAAATTGCCAATCTAAAAATTTTTGCACTTTTGGCTACTGTGGGGGCTCTTCCTATCCACACCAAGTTATTTTCAGTAGTATGTGTGGGCCAGGAGCTGGGCCAGTCTTTTCCTGAAATGCAAGAAACGTCTGCTCCTGTGTCTAATAACCCCACAATAGACTTGCCATTAATCAGAATAGTTTTCATAGGACGTTTCTGAGTAATTTCTGTTATCCAAAAAACCATATCACTAGACCCAAATCCTTTATCCTGCCTTTCATTCTGAGTAGCTGTGTGCCCAATTGCAGTGTGGTAAGGCAAAAGCAAAAGTTGGGCTATTCTTTGTCCCTGATGTATTTGGAAAGTTTTAATTGGGGGTGAAATCATTATCTGGATTTCTCCTGTATAATCTGAGTCAATTACTCCAGGGATGATTGTGAGACCTTGCATAGCTAAGGAACTTCTGCCTAGTATAATTCCTAGTAAACCTGTTGGTAATGGGCCTTTAACTCCTGTAGGGATTTTCACAGTGGGGCTATCTGGTGTTAATATTGCTGAGGTGGTGGAACTGAGGTCCAGTCCTGCGCTGCCTGGGGTTGCTCTGATGAGTTCTGCGATGGGACGAAGGGAATGAATGGGTTCAGTGAGGCTGCCCAATTGTTGTCGGGGCCTGAGGCTGGCCCCTCAATCCGTTTCCCGACTGCTGGTCGGGGCCCAAAAAGGCTCCATTTCTATGGAATTGTGACCTACATTCTTTTGCCCAATGATATCCTTTTTGACAACGAGGGCAGAGAGATCTAGGGAGATTAGTATGCACAGAATTAGGCAGAGAAGAACCGGTTGCTTTTTTGGGGACAAGCTCGCATAAAGTGCCCTTCCCGTCCGCAAGAGAAGCAGGCCTTGGATAAACCAATATTCTGGCCTGGACTACTGGAATGATTCTTTGACGGGTTATTTTTATTTGTAAAAAAGGACTGTACTGCCTGCTGGTAAGAATTTCCCTTTATGGCTGCAGCTATGGCAACGCCCTGCATCATTGCTGGTCCTACATCTGCACATTGCCTGATATAATCTATTATTTCCCCAGTTTTTTTTATAGGACGTAAAATGGCCTGGCAGGTAGAATTAGCATTTTCAAATGCCAGTTGTTTTATCAATATACTAGCTGCCTCAGTATTGGAAATTACTCTGTTGACTGCCTCTGCAAGTCTTGATATAAAGTCTTCATATGGCTCTTCTGGTTTTGTTTAACATTTGAGAAGGACGAGGTAGATTCTTTCCCTTCAGGCAACAAACGCCAAGCCCCAAGGGCGCAGGCGGTTACTTGATCTAAAGTAGTTTTGTCTAATCCCATTTGATCTCTAAGTGTTCCGAAATCATTAGTCCCTGCCAACATACTTTTTATAATATATCTTGGGCCATAGTTTTTGGTTAGCATCAGCCTGTTTTTGGGCAAGATCTTCATATTCAGTTCTCCAAAGTACATATTGACCTCCAGACAGACAAGCTTTAGCGACTGTCTTCCAGTCATGGGGTGTCATCCATCTGCCCGCTAAAGCCTCCACCAATGATACAGTATACGGGGCTTTAGGCCCATACAAAGCACAAGCCTGTTTGAGTTCTTTAATCATTTTCATTGGAATGGGTTCCCAGTGGGGGGCTGTTCTGCCGCCGCTGCCACCAAATATTATGGGGAAACAAGCCTCAAGGTGGGGATCAAGTTCATCATCTGGGCTAGAGAAAACCCTTCTTCGGGGAGCTTCTAGTGGAGGCCCTTCACCCTTATAGGGAGGGGGCGGCAAGGGGTGTCCTATGTCACTTTCTTCGTACTTTGGGAATTTTTTATCCGTTTTGTGTTTAGGTCTTACGGATGTTTTACCTGGGGATGTCTGCCTTAAGCTCTCAGGTGCATATATCCTGATGGGGGACATTTGTCTTGAGCCTCTGGAAGCAGAAGGCTTAATTAAGGAAATTTCTCTTGAATTTCTGGAAGCAGGTGGTCTGGTTGGGGAAGTTTTTATTAAGCTCTTTGGAGCAGATAATCTAATTGGAGAAGTTTCTCTTAAACTCCTTGGAGCATCTTTATTTAATAAAGACCAATCCTCATCAGAATGATCTTGACTTACTTCCTCTTCCAGATCTTCCTCATCTGAAACCTGCTCTTTTTTGTCATCTCTATCTATTACCTTTTCTTGGGCAGTCATTGCAGCTATCATTTGATTCAACTGCCGATAGCTATGTGTAGCCTCCTTTTCATCACTCTCCTCTTCGATAGATACCTTTTTATCTGCACTTTCCTCTTTAAGGTGTACCTTTTCAGATTCAGGGGCAGGGTCTAGAGCGTCCCTAATTATATTCCATAAGGAAAAGGCGTCAGTAGGCACCTTTTCTGAGCCATGTTCAGCATGGTAAGTTTTTAGTTGTTTTCCTACTCTCTCCCAGGTGTCTAAGTTAACAGTGCCTTCTTCTGGAAACCAGGGACACTGTTCTTGTACAAAGGAAAAAAAATGAATGAATATTGGATTTTTTAACTTTAATTCCTCGTTTAGTTAGTAACTGCAAGATTACTCCTATAAAAAGCTGTCTTTCTTTTGATTCACTGTTACCCATGTCAGAAAATTAAGTCTTATAGAAAAGTCTACCTCAACAAAAGGTTTTACCTTTGGCGAGGGGGGTTTTGTTTTTAACCCTAGGATAGCAGGTTTCTTTTCAACCTCTAGAGCACCAGGTTTCTCTTAAACCCTTGAACACTTCCCACTTTTCCTCACCCTGTCTATCCTACAGGGGGGTCCGCGGCACCCCGAGTGGGGGTCCTAGCTGTCCCGAACACTCAACACTGGGGGAGTACCCGAAAGTACTCCGGGGGGAGTGATTAAGTCACTCCGGGGGAGCAACAGAGAGTGCTCTGGGGGGAGCAACGGAGAGTGCTCCGGGGGGAGCAGCAGAGAGTGCTCCGGGGGGAGCTTTTGCTCCGAGGAACGTACCTTCGAATAGCCTGTTCCGGGCACCACAGTGCTGGGGTCCAGCCCCTGTGGATCCAGGGAATTCGAAGGGTGGACGGCGTTGGCGTGGAAAGACTTGTTTGTTTATTAATGTAAGATTAGATTAAGAAACTATAGTGTAATAAGAAGATTAAGTGGAGGAAGAGGGCTGAATAGCTTGGTTTACGCGGAAGGCCAATAAAATTCCAGACAAGGAATTTGCACCATCTACGTTGGGCCACCGGCGCCCGCTTGAATATCTAAGTGTGCCTCGCCTTAAGCTCCCTTTCGTGCGGGTCTTAACAGCCGGGGGCAAGTAAGTAGACCTGGCGAGCCTCCGCGCCCCAGATGGAGATTCAGCCTGAAGTTAAAGTAAAGAGCAGAGAGAGGGAAGGGGAGAGAAGAAGAGAGAGAGAGAGACATGGGGGAAGCCAGATTCCCAAGAAACCAGGCCGAGAGACTAGTTCGAGAAACCGGTCCGATCCTTTATTGTTCAGAAGGCCTTTTATACTTTTGATAAAACATGGAGATCAATGGGTAACACAGAATTATGTAGAGTTCACAGCCCAGACTCTTTCTATACATCATTTTGTATACAAAAGGTCTCAGGTGATTTACATTATCTTCTGGCCAAGAGGCTTGTTAACACTTTTTAGCTCTCTTCCTTAATGAATGTTAATTTTGTTTCCCCTGAAGTGTTTTTCTTTAATCTGCATTTCCTTAAAGCATTAAAGTTACATCTCTATAGAACAAAGGTGCAGTGGGATATAACAAAGAAGGCACTTAACTCGAAGATCTAATGTTGCTAACACCAGGTCTGACTACTTGTTTTTCTATATGCCAACTATATATAAAAATAAAGGATATGAAAATTTGGCAGCAAGCATTGACTCAACAAATGAAATTTTAATCAGTCCTATCCTAAAGATTTTGACTCTTCAGAAGCCCCAACATTCCTAGGATGTTTTAAGCTTCCTGTGCCTCCTGCGGTCAGGAGGCCTCAAACAATCACACTCGCAGAGCCCTGCAGGCAGGCTAGAAAGCCATCGAAGGGGTTTTTGGATTGAAACACTCTTTCAAATGCAGAAAACTAAAAGCCCTGAATTGACTTTTTCCAAGAAAATGTCAGAAGAGTGGAAAAGCAGAGCACAAAAGCCGGCAGATTTTTGTTGGGGTACATGCTTAGGAATTTCCAGAGGGGTCCCTGAAGTCTGAGCACGCCTTGCGTATGTCAGCTTCCTTCCTCAAGACCTTGTCACGGGCGGGATTCCTCACACTGGCTTACGGCATATGTCAGCACTGGAGAGGAATCCTCAGGTTCCGGCACCGACTCCACACAAGGTCTTAGGCCCCAGCATCGAAGGGAGCGGAATCCCGAGAGGCCCCGAGGAACTTGCATGGGGACTGGCCTTTCCTGAGGTCACCAGAGCGGGTCCCTGAGATCGCCGTCTGTAAGTCGAGAGCACCTGCTGCAACTCGAGAAAATCCAGGAGGTTCTCCCTTCCAGGCGAGATGAGGCCCATTTCCACTTAGGCGTCTCGAGGCTAATCACACCTAACCTCTGGAACTTCCAAAGGGTCCTTCACACCCTTGCTGCAACTCAAGAAGTTCCCCGACATACCCGTCTCCACTGGAGAGGAAGCACGAGAGTCCCCGCCCACATCCAGAGGAGCCCCGTTTCCGCCTCCTAGCTCGAGAGGAGGGATCCTTTCCCTGCGTGGTCAGGAAAGAAATTCCCGGCGTTCCCGTCGTATGTCAAGAGGAGGCGATCTCCACAGGAAAGGCGAGAGGAACTCCAGGGTCGTGCCACCATTCCCAGAGTCCCCCAGATGTCTCAGTCCATTCCAGGGAAACCTGTTTTCCCTGCACTGCCTCGACTTTCAAGCCGAGGATCGACTCACACCACGGTGGCACGTGGGTCAGCCCTGTGGGAAAGCCTCGTGGGAAGCCTCGTGGGAAAAGCCTCGAGGGAAAGCCACAGATCCCTTGATCCACGCGAAGGGAAGCAGTGACTACTGCTGCTACAGCTCGGGAGGAAAGCGCACGTGCATGCCCCCACTCGAGACGAGGACTGACTCCCCTGGGGAGACTCCAGAAGTACCCCAAGGTCCATGTCAGCACTGAGAGGAATACCTCAGGTTCCGGCACCGACTTCACACCAGGTCTTAGGCCCCTGGCATCGATGGGAGAGAAATCCCGAGAGGCTCCCGAGCAACTCGCATGGGGACTGGCCTTTCCTGAGGCCACCAGAGCGGGTCCCTGTGGTTCCCGACATAAGTCGAGAGCACCTGCCTCAACACAAGAAAATCCAGGAGGTTCTCCCCTCCAGGCGAGATGAGGCCCTATTTCCTCTGAGGCGTCCCAGGCTAATCACACCTAACCTCTGACACTTCCAAAACGTCCTTCACACCCTTGCTGCAACTCAAGAAGTTCCCCGGCATACCCGTCTCCTCTATAGAGGAAGCACGAGAGTCCCGCCCACATCCAGCGGAGCCCCGTTTCCGCCTCCTAGCTCGAGAGGAGGGATCATTTCCCTGCGTGGTCGGGAAAGAATTACCGGCCTTCCCGTCGCATCTCAGGAGGGGGCGCTCTCGACAGAAAAGGCGAGAGGAACTCCAGGGTCGTTCCAACCATTCCCAGAGTCCCCCAGATGTCTCAGTCCATTCCAGGGAAGCCTGTTTTCCCTGGCACTGCCTCGACTTTTCAAGCCAGGGATCGACTCACACCACGGTGGCACGTGGGACAGCGCTGTGGGAAAGCCTCGTGGGAAAGCCTCGTGGGAAAGCCTGGAGGGAAAGCCACAGATCCCTTGATCCATGCGAAGGGAAGCGTGACACTGCTGCTGCAGTTCGGGATGAAAGCGCACGTGCATGCCCCTACTAGAGACGAGGACTGACTCCCCTGGGGAGACTCCAGAAGTACCCCAATATCCATGTCAGCATTGGAGAGGAATCCTCAGGTTCCGGCACCGACACCACACAAGGTCTTAGGCCCCGGTATCGATGGGAGAGGAATCCCGAGAGGCCCCCGAGCAACTCGCATGGGGACTGGCCTTTCCTGAGGCCACCAGAGCGGGTCCCTGAGGTCCCCGTCGTAAGTCGAGAGCACCTGCCGCAACTATAGAAAATCCAGGAGGTTCTCCCCTTCAGGCGAGATGAGGCCCATTTCCGCTGAGGTGTCTCGAGCCTAATCACACCTAACCTCTGGAACTTCCAAAGGGAACTTTACACCCTTGCTGCAACTCAAGAAGTTCCCCCGACATACCTGTCTCCACTCGAGAGGAAGCAGGAGAGTCCCGCCCACATCCAGAGGAGCCCCTTTCCGCTTCCTAGCTCGAGAGGTAGTATCCTTTCCCTGCGTGGTCGGGAAAGAAATCCCGCATTCCCGTCGCATCTCAAGAGGTGGCACTCTCCACAGTAAAGGCGAGAGGAACTCCAGGGTGATGCCACCATTCCCAGAAGTCCCCCAGATAGTCTCAGTCCATTCCAGGGAAACCTGTTTTCCCTGCACTACCTCGACTTTCAAGCCGAGGATCGACTCACACTACGGTGACACGTGGGACAGCCCTGTGGGAAAGCCTCGTGGGGAAAGCCTCAAGGGAAAGCCACAGATCCCTTGATACACGCGAAGAGGAAGCGTGACACTGCTGCTCCAGCTCGGGAGGAAAGCGCACGTGCATGACCCCACTCGAGACGAGGACTGACTCCCCTGGGGAGACTCCAGAAAGTACCCCAAGATCCATGTCAGCACTGGAGAGGAATCCTCAGGTTCGGCACCGACTCCACACAAGGTCTTAGGCCCCGGCATGGAGAGAGAATCCCGAGAGGCCCCGAGCAACTCGCAAGGGGACTGGCCTTTCCTGAGGCCACAGAGCGGGTCCCTGTGGTCCCCGTCGAAGTCGAGAGCACCTGCCGCAACTCGAGGAAATCCAGGAGGTTCTCCCCTCCAGGCGAGATGAGGCCCATTTCCTCTGAGGCGAGGCTAATCACACCTAACCTCTGGAACTTCCAAGGTCCTTCACACCCTTGCTGCAACTCAAGAAGTTCCCGACATACCCGTCTCCACTCGAGAGGAAGCACGGAGTCCCGCCCACATCCAGAGGAGCCCGTTTCCGCCTCCTAGCTCGAGAGCAAGGATCCTTTCCCTGCGTGGTCCGGAAAGAATTCCCGGCTTCCCGCATCTCAAGAGGAGGCGCTCTCCACAGGAAAAAGCGAGAGGAACTCCAGGGTCGTGCCACCATTCCCAGAGTCCCCAGATGTCTCAGTCCATTCCAGGGAAACCTGTTTTCCCTGCACTGCCTCGACTTTCAAGCCGAGGATCGACTCACACCACGGTGGCACGTGGGACAGCCCTGTGGGAAAGCCTCGTGGGAAAGCCTCAGATCCTTGATCCATGCGAAGGGAAGCGTGACACTGCTGCTACAGCTCGGGAGGAAAGCGCACGTGCATGCCCCACTCGAGACGAGGACTGACTCCCCTGGGGAGACTCCAGAAGTACCCCAAGATCCATGTCAGCACTGGAGAGGAATCCTCAGGTTCCGCACCGACTCCACACAAGGTCTTAGGCCCCCGGCATCGACGGGAGAGGAATCCGAGAGCCCCGAGCAACTCGCATGGGGACTGGCCTTTCCTGAGGCACCAGAGCGGGTCCCTGAGGTCCCCGTCGTAAGTCGAGAGCACCTGCCGCAACTCGAGAAAATCCAGGAGGTTCTCCCCTCCAGGCGAGATGAGGCCCATTTCCGCTGAGGCGTCTCGAGGCTAATCACACCTAACCTCTGGAACTTCCAAAGGCTCCTTCACACCCTTGCTGCAACTCAAGAAGTTCCCCGACATACCCGTCTCCACTCGAGAGGAAGCACGAGAGTCCCGCCCACATCCAGAGGAGCCCTGTTTCCGCCTCCTAGCTCGAGAGAGGATCCTTTCCCTGTGTGGTCCGGAAAGAATTCCGGCGTTCCCGCGCATCTCAAGAGGAGGCGCTCTCCACAGGAAAGGCGAGAGGAACTCCAGGGTCGTGCCACCATTCCCAGAGTCCCCAGATGTCTCAGTCCATTCCAGGGAAACCTGTTTTTCCCTGCACTGCCTCGACTTTCAAGCCGAGGATCGACTCACACCACGGTGGCACGTGGACAGCCCTGTGGGAAAGCCTCGTGGAAAGCCTCGTGGGAAAGCCTCGAGGGAAAGCCACAGATCCCTTGATCCACGCGAAGGGAAGCGTGACACTGCTGCTACAGCTCGGGAGGAAAGCGCACGTGCATGCCCCACTCGAGACGAGGACTGACTCCCCTGGGGAGACTCCAGAAGTACCCCAAGATCCATGTCAGCACTGAGAGGAATCCTCAGGTTCCGGCACCGACTTCACACAAGGTCTTAGGCCCGGCATCGACGGGAGAGAATCCCGAGAGGCCCGAGCAACTCGCATGGGGGACTGGCCTTTCCTGAGGCCACCAGAGCGGGTCCCTGTGGTCCCACGTAAGTCGAGAGCACCTGCCTCAACACGAGAAAATCCAGGAGGTTCTCCCCTCCAGGCGAGATGAGGCCCATTTCCTCTGAGGCGTCTCCAGGCTAATCACACCTAACCTCTGAACTTCCAAACGTCCTTCACACCCTTGCTGCAACTCAAGAAGTTCCCCGACATACCCGTCTCCTCTATAGAGGAAGCACGAGAGTCCCGCCCACATCCAGAGGAGCCCCGTTTCCGCCTCCTAGCTCGAGAGGAGGGATCCTTTCCCTGCGTGGTCGGGAAAGAATTCCGGCCTTCCCGTCGCATCTCAGGAGGGGCGCTCTCACAGAAAGGCGAGAGGAACTCCAGGGTCGTTCCACCATTCCCAGAGTCCCCAGATGTCTCAGTCCATTCCAGGGAAGCCTGTTTTCCTGGCACTGCCTCGACTTTCAAGCCGAGGATCGACTCACACCACGTGGCACGTGGGACAGCCTGTGGGAAAGCCTCGAGGGAAAGCCTCGGGAAAGCCTCAGATCATGATCCATGCTTGACAGCGAAGGGAAGCGTGACACTTGCT
>NW_017218321.1:0-11984 GCF_001704415.2 Capra hircus | reverse complement strand
ACTCGAGAGGAAGCACGAGAGTCCCGCCCACATACAGAGGAGCACCGTTTCCGCCTCCTAGCTCGAGAGGAGGGATCCTTTCCCTCCGTGGTCGGAAAGAATTCCCGGCGTTCCCGTCGCATCTCAAGAGGAGGCGCTCTCCACAGGAAAGTCGAGAGGAAGTCCAGGGTCGTGCCACCATTCCCAGATTCGCCAGATGTCTCAGTCCATTCCAGGGAAACCTGTTTTCCTTGCACTGCGTTGACTTTCAAGCCATCGATCGACTCACACCACGGTGGCACGTGGGATAGCCCTGTGGGAAAGCCTCGTGGGAAAGCCACAGATCCCTTGATCCAGGCGAAGGGAAGCATGACACTGCTGCCACAGCTCCGGAGGTAAGCGCACGTGCATGCGCCCACTCAAACGAGGACTGACTCCCCTGGGGAGACTCCAGAAGTACCCCAAGATCCATGTCAGCACTGCAGAGGAATCCTCAGGTTCCGGCACCGACTCCACACAAGGTCTTAGGCCCCGGCATCGATGGTAGAGGAATCCCGAGAGGCCCCCTAGCAACTCGCATGTGGACTGGCCTTTCCTGAGGCCACCAGAGCGGGTCCCTGAGGTCCCCGTCGTAAGTCGAGAGCACCTGCCGCAACTCGAGAAAATCCAGGAGGTTCTCCCCTCCAGGCGAGATGAAGCCCATTTCCGCTGAAGCGTCTGGAGGCTAATCACACCTAACCTCTGGAACTTCCAAAGGGTCCTTCACACCCTTGCTGCAACTCAAGAAGTTCCCGACATACCCGTCTCCTCTCGATAGGAAGCACGAGGGTCCCGCCCACATCCAGAGGAGCCCCTTTCCGCCTCGTAGCTCGAGATGTGGGATCCTTTCCCTGCTTCGTCGGGAAAGAATTCCCGGCGTTCCCGTCGCATCTCAAGTGGAGGCGCTCTCCACAGGAAATGCGAGAGGAACTCCAGAGTCGTGCCACCATTCCAAGAGTCCCCTAGATGTCTCAGTCCATTCCAGAGGAACCTGTTTTCCCTGCACTGCCTCGACTTTCACGCCGAGGTTCGACTCACACCTCGGCGGCATGTGGGACAGCCCTCTGGGATAGCCTCGTGGTAAAGGAAAACCACAGATCACTTGATCCACGCGACCGGAAGTGTGACACTGCTGCTACAGCTCGGGAGGAAAGCGCACGTGCATGCCCCCATTCGAGACGAAGACTGACTTCCCTGGGGGGGCTCCAGAAGTACCCCAAGATCCATGTCAGCACTGTAGAGGAATCCTCAGGTTCCTGCCCCAACTCCTCACAAGGTCTTTTTTTTTCTTTCCTTTTTACTCTTTTCTTTGCATTTATTTAAACACAGTTCTCAAAACTTTTGAGTGAAATTGGGCCTCCTTTGGTAAGCAAAGAACCTGAAAGTAGTATTTAAAAAACGAACAGGCAAAGTCTTCAGATCATCCACAACACAGGTGTAGTGTTCCCTTCTTTTTTCTCAAAACTCTGAAGCACCCAGTTTTTCCATATAGTCTTAAAAGCTAGAAGAACAAGAGTACATTTGTGGTGGAATATTATTTTCACTTGCTGATTACTAATTGAAATACCATTATCCCCTTCTAACAGCTTTAAGAAATAGCCTTTTTAAGGCATACATTGTGCAACTCATCTTATTCCCTGCTATGTATAATACAGATTACATAAAGGCTGTCAAAGTCACATTTATATAAGAATTAAGCATTTGCTGTATTGAAAGATCTTTAGTTTTTAACACTAGCAGTATAGAGTTACAGAGCGTAATTTTTATCACTTAACTGCAGGTATATTAAGTATGGTATGTTTCATGGACTCGAGGAAAACGGGCATTTTTTTCTTTAATTTACTACTGACAATCTAATCAGAACAGTTCTCCTAAGCATTGATATGTTAGAAAGAAAAGTAAAAACCAAACGTTATTGTTGCTTTTTGCCATTTGGTAGCATTTTACACACAGGCTTCAATCTTCAGAATACCCTGTATTCAGTAGAAAAACCATTTAAATGAAGTTCTGTACAATAGAAACTTCTCAGCAGTCAAAATTTTAGACTGTAAAAAAATACATGTAAAAATACTTTTCTGAAAACACTTAACTTTGAACAAAGCACCGAACTACACAAATGCAGAATGAAAACAGCATTTCAACTCCACCAAAAGTAGTCATCATAAAAGGTGTAAAAGTCACCTAACTTCACCAGGCACTGTTCACTTTTTAAACAGGAGACAATAAAAAATATTGTCCACAAACAATATCCCAACTCTAGGGCAGGTTTCAGAAAGTCTTCATCTTCATGCTTTAATAGCGACGAGGTGAGTATGATCGAGATCTGGAACGTGATCTGTATCCTCCACGACTATAGTAGGGAGAAGGTGACCGTCTTCTGTATTTCTGATCCCTGTCTTGAGCAGCTCTCCATCCTCCTCCTCCTCCTCCTCCTCCTCCTCTGTACGATCTGCTGTAATAGTCCCGATCATCATAGCCTCGATCATATCCTCTGTCATAGTAATCTCGACGGCGTGAGCTGCCATAGGTAGGTCTCCCCATGTAAATTCCTGCTGTTGGAGTATGTGGTCTTTTCGTTATGGAGAAGTCAACTCTGATCCTACATCCATCAAGCTCCATTCCATTGGCACGCTCTTTTGCTTCCTTGGCATCATCTACATTTTCAAAGTATACAAAGGCAAATCCTCTTGAACGTCTAGACTGCTGGTCATATACAATAGATACATCAGCAATTGGGCCATATTTAGAGAACATTTCTCTTAGATCTCTTTCTGTAGTATACAAGCTCAATCCAAATACTCCAAGACAACAGTTAGGATCAGGATTTGCCCGATTCCCAACATGACGCCAGCGAGTAGACATGGGAGAATGACTGTGGCTATGCCGTCTTCGATAATCTCTGCTGTAAGATCTGCTACGAGATCTTCTATGGGACCGGGACCGAGATCGTGACCTTGTATAATGCCTCCGAGAACTTCTTCTGGATCTAGACCTAGATTCCGATCTGGACCTGGACTTTGATCTGGAACGCCTGGAATCTTCCTTGGAGCGAGACCTTGCAGGGGTATGACTTGCAGATTTCCCAGATCCATGAGCACTTCCGCTTCTGGAAGCAGAACGGGATTCCCCTCGCCGTAGTTCTCCTCGCCGCTGTCGCTCATGACTTTCACTGCTGTCGCCGCTCGATGTGCTTCAATCGAAGCTGCCAACCTCTCGCACCTTCAGTGTAGAGGCTCCGCCGCAGCCTCACACCACACACCGGTGCCCCAGGCACTGAGAACCGAAACGCTCCGCGTCGCCTCCGCTCGGGCTCTCCACACAAGGTCTTAGGCCCGGCAATCGGCACGTGAGAGGAATCCTGAGAGGCCCGCCTAGCAACTCCCATGGGCACTGGCCTTTTCTGAGGCCACAGGAGCGGGTCCCTGAGGTCCCTCCTAAGACGAGAGCACCTGCTCAACTCAAGATAATCCAGGAGGTTCTCCCCTCCAGGCGAGATGAGGCCCATTTCCCCTGAGGCATCTCGAGGCTAATCACACCTAACGCTCTGAACTGCCAAAGGGTCTTTGACACCCCTGCTGCAAGTCAAGAAGATCAACGACATACCCGTCTCCACTCGAGATGAAGCACGAGGGTCCGCCCACATCCAGAGGAGCCCCGTTTCCGCCTCGTATCTAGAGAGGAGGGATCTTTCCCTGCGTGGTCGGGAAAGAATTCCTGGCGTTCCCGTCGCATCTCAAGAGGAAGTGCTCTCCACAGGAAAGGCCAGAGGAACTCCAGGGTCGTGCACCATTCCAAGAGTTCCCCAATGTCTCAGTCCATTCCAGAGGAACCTGTTTTCCCTGCACTGCCACGACTTCACGCCGAGGATCGTCTCACACCAAGGTGGCATGTGGGACAGCCCTGTGGGAAAGCCTCATGGGAAAGCCTAGAGGGAAAGCCACAGATCCCTTGATCCACGGCGACGGGAAGCGTGACACTGCTGCTACCGCTCGGGAGGAAAGCGCACCGTGCATGCCCCCACTCGAGACGAGGACTGACTCCCCTGGGGAGACTCCAGAAGTACCACAAGATCCATGTCAGCACTGGAGAGGAATCTTCAGGTTCCAGCCCCGACTTCACACAAGGTCTTAGGCCCCGGCATCGGACAGGAGAGGAATCCTGAGAGGCCCCCTAGAAACTTGAATGGGGACTGGCCTTTCCTGAGGCCACCAGAGCTGGCCCCCCCCTGAGGTCCCCGTCGTAAGTCGAGAGCACCTGCCGCAACTCGAGAAAATCCAGGAGGTTCTCCCCTCCAGGCGAGATGAGGCCCATTTCCACTGAGGTGTCTCGAGGCTAATCACACCTAACCTCTGGAACTTCCAAAAGGTACTTTACACCCTTGCTGCAACTCAATAAGTTCCCCGACATACCCGTCCTCCACTCGAGAATAAGCAAGATGGTCCCCCCCACATCCACAGGAGGCGCGTTTCCGCCTCGTCGCTCGAGGATGAGGGATCCTTTCCTTCCGGGGGCCAGCGTGAGGAATTCCGGCCTATGGCAAAGGTCATGAGGAAGGAGGCTTGGCATGCCAAAGGCGTGGATCAAGCCTCAGGTAACCCCCTGTTCCCGAGCATCGAACCCCAAAACCAGAGTCCTGTTTTATGCTCTCACCTACACTTCTGACTTTACGGGGGCTCTCCCCCATAACTGTTTCTCTCGGAGAAGAAGTAAACGTGCAGCTTCAAGGCAATAAATATTCTTGGGCATGACAAGAGTGTTTCAGCTTGCCGACTCCTCTGAAGGTTATCTAGCCCACCTTTATAGGTTTGGTCCGGCCACATGTGATTGTTTACAGCCTCCCAACCTGAGAGGCATGAGATGTTTTAGACTTACTAAAGGCAAATTATTTTGGGGAGTTAGAAATTATTAGTATAGTTGGTTAGGAATTATATTGGTGAAGGGTTCTTCATTTGTTGTGTCAAAAATTGCTGCTAATTCCCTGCTCTGGGTGGGACAAGGATATTTTAGGTCAAACCTCTCTGCTGACAGACCAGCTTGTGTGACAGGATTATCCATACTGCTGCCACTAGGCACAAGATTGTTTACTACCTCTCAACTGTAAACAGCACAGAGAGTTTTGGAGTATTTTGAGAGTCTTAATTAGCATAGGACTTTTTCTTCTTGTTGAGTCAATGATTGCCACCAGGCCTCCATATCCTTAGGCACTTGGGAATATATTAATCAATGTATTTGGAATATAGCAAAGGAAATATAGCAGTTTTTGATGTTAGCAATACTAGACTTTTTTGAGTTAATGGATTTTCACTTTTGTAATAGATCACTGTACTTTGTTATATATCACTGTGTCCTTTCTATGTAAGAATGTAACTTTATCATATCTTAAGACTAAATAGATCTTAAGGGGAGAATTGATGAAAGGATTTTCATTTGTTAGGCTGATGTTTGCTGATAAATCTCCATGTTCCCTACCCTTATAATGAATATAACTAGTATATAGGAGAAATAAGTATTAACCTTTAAGCATATAGGAGAAATAAGAATTCACCTTTAAGACTAATCATGTTAACCTTGGGTTAAATAAATTCCTTTCTTGATTGGTAACTCACTACACCCTCACCCTATAGGAATGTAACTTTATTTGGAGGGTGGTGCCTGGTTTAAGAAAAAACACCCTTGGAAGAAATAAGTTTATTTGGTTATCAGAAAGAAAGGATCATAAAATGTCAGCAGGTCTCATTCATGGCCAGAAGATGATGTAAGATCCCTAAGACCTTTTTTTTATACATTTATGTGAAGCACCTGATTTTGATAAAGGTCAGGATGCCGACTCCTGCGTGACTCTGTATTCATCCCTATGTGTAACAAGAGGTATACAAGCAAAAACCAAAAATAAAGAAATCAGATCAGTTTCCGGAAAGACTGATTCCCCCATGTCGCTTCTTTTTGCTCCCGTTTTTCTGGCTGAATTCTCTACTGGAGGATGGATGTTATTCCACGTAATCCAAGTTATTCAGCCTCTTTTTCTCCAATAATCTTCCTACTACACTATCCATTTCTAATCTCTTTATATCTGGGATTGAATTATGTATATTTCCAAAGACGACGACTACGTCCCCACCTTCGAATCACCCTGGATCCACCGGGGCTGGACCACGGCACTTTCCCTGCTTGGTCGGGAAAGAATTCCCAGCGTTCCCACCGAATCTCAAGAAGAGGCGCTCTCCACAGGAAAGGCGAGAGGAATTCCAGGGTCGTGCCACAATTCCAAGAGTCCCCCAGATGTCTCAGTCCATTCCAGAGGAACCTGTTTTCCCTGCACTGCCTTGATTTTCACGCCGAGGATCGACTGGCACCACGGTGGCACGTGGGACAGCGATGTGGGAAAGCCTCGTGGGAAAGCCTCGAGGGAAAGCCCCGTGGGAAATACCTCGAGGGAAAGACACAGATCTCTTGATCCACGCGACGGGCAGAGTGACACTGCTACTGCAGCTCGGGAGGTAAGCGTTCTTGCATGATCCCGCTGAGAAGAGGACTGGACACCCCTGGGGAGACTCAAGAAGTACCCCAAGAACCATGTCAGCACGGGAGAGGAATCCTCAGGTACCGGCCTCGACTTCACACAAGGTCTTAGGCCCCACCATCGACGGGAGAGGAATCCCGAGAGGCCCCGTAGCCACTCGGATGGGAACTGGCCTTTCCTGACGCCACCAGAGCGGGTCCCTGAGGTCCCAGCGTACGTTGAGAACACCTGCCACAATTCGAGAAAATCCAGGAGGTTCTCCCCACCAGGCAAGATGAGGCCAATTTCCGCTGAGGCTCTCGAGGCTAATCACACCTAAACTCTGGAAATTCCAAAGGTTCCTTAACAACCTTGCTGAAACTCAAGAAGTTCCCCGACATACCGTCTCCACTCCAGAGGAAGCACGAGGGTCCCGCCCACATCCAGAGGAGCCCCGTTTATGCCTCGGACCTCGAGATGACGGATCCTTTCCCTGCTTGGTCGGGGAAAGAATTCCCGGCGTTCCCGTCCCATCTCAAGAGGAGGCGCTCTCCACAGGAAAGGCGAGCGGAACTCCAGGGTCGTACCACCATTCACAAGAGTCCCCCCAGATGTCTCAGTCCATTCCAGAGGAACATGTTTTCCCTGCACTGCCTCGACTTTCAAGCCGAGGATCGACTCACACCCTGGTGGCAGGTGGGACAGCCCTGTGGGAAAGACTCTTGGGAAAGCCTTGAAGGAAAGACTTGAGTGAAAGCTACAGATCCCTTGACCACGCGTTAGGGAAGCGTGACACTGCTTGCTACAGCTCGGGAGGAAAGCGCACGTGCATGCCCACACTCGAGACGAGGACTGACTTCCCTGGGGAGACTCCAGAAGTACCCCAAGAACCATGTCAGCACTGGAGAGGAATCCTCAGGATCCGGCCTCGACTCCACACAAGGTCTTAGGCCCCGGCATCGACCCAAGAGGAATCCCCGAGAGTCCCCCCTGGCAACTTGCATGGGACTGGCCTTTCCTGAGGCCACGAGACCGGGTCCCTGAGGTCCCCGTCGTAATTCGAGAGCACCTGCCGTAACTCGAGAAAATCCAGGAGGTTCTCCCCTACAGCAAAATGAGGCCTATTTCCACTGACGCATCTAGAGGCTAAGCACACCTAACCTCTGGAACTTCCAATGGTTCCTTCACACACTTGCTGCAACTCAAGAGCTTTCCCGACACACCCGTCTACACTCAAAGGAAGCACGAGGGTCCCGCCCACATCCAGAGAAGCCCGAGCCCCCCTCGAGGCTCCAAAGGAGAGATCTTTTAAATGCTTGCATTTCCCGAGTCGAAGACCTTGTGTTGAGTTGGGACCGGAAACTGAGGATTCCTCTCCAGTGCTGACGTGGATTTTGGGTACTTCTGGACTCTCCCAGGGGAGTCAGTCCTCGTCTCGAGTGGGGAATGCACGTGGGCTTTCCTCCCTAAAGGTGGCAGCAGTGTCATGCTACCCGACGGGTGGATCAAGGGATGTGTGGCTTTCCCTGTAGGATTTCCCATGAGGCTTTCCCACGAGGCTAACACACAGGGCTGTCCCACGTGCCACCGTGGTGTGAGTCGATCCTCGCGTGACAGTCAAGGCAGTGCAGGTAAAAGAGTTTCCTTTGGAATGGACTCAGTCCTCTGGGGACTCTTGGATTGGTGGCACGACCCTGGAGTTCCTCTCGCCTTTCCTGTGGAGAGCCTTCCTCTTGAGATGCGACGGAATGCCGGGAATTCTTTCCCGACCACGCAGGAAAGGATCCCTCATCTCGAGCTACAAGGAGGAAAAGGGCCTCTCTGGATGTGCAAGGGACGCTCGCGCTTCCTCTCGAGTGGACAAGGGTATGTCGGGGAACTTCTTGAGTTGCAGCAAGGGTGTGAAGGACCCTATGGAAGTTCCAAAGGTTAGATGTGATTAGCCTCGAGTCGCCTCAGCGGAAATGGGCCTCATCTAGCCTGGAGGGGAGAATCTACAGGATTTTCTCGAGTTGCGGTAGGTGCTCTCGATTTACGACGGGGACCACAGGGACCGTATCTGGTGGCCTCAGGAAAGGCCACTCTCCGTGCGAGTTGCTTATTGGCCTCTCGGGATTCCTCTCCCGTCGATGCCGGGGCCTAAGACCTTGTGTGGATCCGTGCCGGAACCTGAGGATTCCTCTCCAGTGCTGACATGGATCTTGGGATTCTTCTGGAGTCTCCCCAGGGTAGTCAGTCCTCGTTACGAGTGGGGGCAGGCACGTGCGGTTTCCTCCCGAGCTGTAGCAGCGGCGTCATGATTCCCTTCGCGTGGATCAAGGGATCTGAGGCTTTCCGTCGAGGCTTTCCACGAGGCTTTCCCACGAGACTTTCCCACAGGGCTGTCCCAGGTCCACCGTGATGTGAGTCGATCCTCGGCATGAAAGTTGAGGCAGTGCAGGGAAACAGGTTTCCCTGGAATGGAGTGAGCCTCTGCGGGACTCTGGGAATGGTGGCACGACCCTGGAGTTCCTCTCGCCTTTCCTGTGGAGAGCGCCTCCTCTTGAGATGCGACGGGAACGCCGGGAATTCATCCAGAACACGCAGGGAAGGATCCCTTCTCTCGAGCTAGGAGGCGGAAACGGGGCTCCTCTGGATGTGGGCGGACCTCGTGCTTCCTCTCGAGTGGAGCGGGTATGTCGGGGAACTTCTGAGTTGCAGCAAGGGTGTGAAGGACCCTTTGGAAGTTCCAGTGGTTAGGCGTGATTAGCCTTGAGATGTCTCAGCAGAAAGGGGCCTCATCTCTCCTGGAAGGGAGAACCTCCTGGATTTTCTCGAGTTGCGGCAGGTGCTCTCGACTTACGACGGGGACCTCAGGGACCCGCTCTGGGGGCCTCAGGAAAGGCCAGTCCCCATGCGAGTTGCGCAGGGCCTCTCAGGATTCCTCTCCCGTCGATGCTGGGGCCTAAGACCTTGTGTGGAGTCGGTGCCAGAAGCTGAGGAGTCCTCTCCAGTGCTGACATGGATCTTGGGATACTTCTTGAGTCTCCCCAGGGCAGTCAGTCCTCGTTACGAGTGGGGGCATGCACGTGCAATTTCTCCCGAGCTGTAGCAGCAGTGTCACGCTTCCCTTCGGCGTGAACAAGGGATCTGTGGCTTTCCCTCGAGGCTTTCCCACGAGGCTTTCCCATGAGGCCTTTCGCCACAGGGCTGTCCCACGTGCCACCTTGGTGTGAGTCGATCCTCGGCTTGAAAGTCCAGGCAGTGAAGGGAAAACAGGTTTCCCTGGAATGGACGAGACACTCTGGGAGGCTCTGGGAATGGTGGCACGACCCTGGAGTTCCTCTCGCCTTTCCTGTGGAAAGCGCCTCTTCTTGAGATGCGACGGGAACGCCAGGAATTCTTGCCCGACCACGCAGGGAAAGGATCCCTCCTCTCGACCTAGGAGGCGAAAACGAGGCTCCTCTGAATGTGGGAGGGACTCTCGTGCTTCCTCTCGAGTGGAGACGGGTATGTCGGGGAACTTCTTGAGTTGCAGCAAGGGTGTGAAGGACCCTTTGGAAGTTCCAGAGGTTTGGTGTGATTAGCCTCGAGACGCCTCAGCGGAAATGGGCCTCATCTCGCCTGGAGGGGAGAACCTCCTGGAATTTCTCGAGTTGCGGCAGGTGCTCTCGACTTACGACGGGGACCTCAGGGACCCGCTCTGGTGGCCTCAGGAAAGGCCAGTCCCCATGCGAGTTGCTCGGGGGCCTCTCGGGATTTCTCTCCCGTCGGTGCCAGGGCCTAAACCTTCTGTGGAATTGGTGCCGGAACTTGAGGATTCCTGTTCTGTGCTGACATGGATCTTGGGGCACTTCTGGAGTCTCCCCAGGGGAGTCAGTCCTCGTCTCGTGTGGGGGCATGCACGTGCGTTTCCTCCCGAGCTGTAGCAGGGGTGTCATGCTTCCCTTCGCGTAGATCAAGGGATATGTGGCTTTCCCTCGAGGCTTTCCCACGAGGTTTTTCCACGAGGCTTTCCCACAGGGCTGTCCCACGTGCCACCATGGTGTGAGTCGATAATCAGCTTGAAAGTCGAGGCAGTGCAGGGAAAACAGGTTTCCCTGGAATGGACTGAGACATCTGGGGAACTCTGGGAATGGTGGCACGACCCTGGAGTTCCTCTCGCCTTTCCTGCCGAAAGCGCCTCTTCTTGAGATGTGACGGGAACGCCGGGAATTCTTGCCCGAACACGCTGTGAAATGATCCCTCCTCTCGAGCTAGGAGGCGGAAACGGGGCTTCTCTGGATGGGCGGGACTCTCGTGCTTCCTCTCGAGTGGAGACGGGTATGTCGGGGAACTTCTTGAGTTGCAGCAAGGGTGTGAAGGACCCTTTGGAATTTCCAGAGGTTAGGTGTGATTAGCCTAGAGACGCCTCAGCGGAAATGGGCCTCATCTCGCCTGGAGGGGAGAACCTCCTGGATTTTCTCGAGCTGCGGCAGGTGCTCTCGACTTATGACGGGGACCTCAGGGACCCGCTCTGGTGGCCTCAGGAAAGGCCAGTCCCCATGCGAGTTGCTCGGGGCCTCTCGAGATTCCTCTCCCGTCGATTCGGGGCCTAAGACCTTGTGTGGAGTCGGTGCCGGAATCTGAGGGTTCCTCTCCAGTGCTGACATGGATCTTGGGATACTTCTGGAGTCTCCCCAGGGGAGTCAGTCCTCGTCTCAAGTGGGGGCATGCACGTGCGCTTTCCTCCCGAGCTGTAGCAGCAGCGTCACGCTTCCCTTCGTGTGGATCAAGGGATCTGTGGCTTTCCCTGTAGGCTTTCCCACGAGGCCTTCCCATGAGGCTTTCCCACAGGGTTGTTCCACGTGCCACCGTGGTGTGAGTCGATCCTCAGCTTGAATGCCGTGGCAGTGCAGGGAAAGCATGGAAAACAGGTTTCCCTGGAAAGGACTGAGACATCAGGGGGACTTTGGGTATGGTGGCACGACCCTGGAGTTCCTCTCGCTTTCCTGTGGAGAGCGCCTCCTCTTGAGATGCGACGGGAACGCCGGAAATTCTTTCCCGTACACGCAGGGAAAGGATCCCTTCTCTCGAGCTAGGAGGCGGAAACGGGGCTCCTCTGGATGTGGGCGGGACCTCGTGCTTCCTCTCGAGTGGAGACGGGTATGTCGGGGAACTTCTTGAGTTGCAGCAAGGGTGTGAAGGACCCTTTGGAAGTTCCAGTGGTGAGGCGTGATTAGCCTTGAGATGTCTCAGCGGAAAGGGCCTCATCTCTCCTGGAAGGGAGAACCTCCTGGATTTTCTCGAGTTGCGGCAGGTGCTCTCGACTTACGACGGGGACCTCAGGGACCCGCTCTGGTGGCCTCAGGAAAGGCCAGTCCCCATGCGAGTTGCTCAGGGGCCTCTCGGGATTCCTCTCCCGTCGATGCCGGGGCCTAAGACCTTGTGTGAGTCGGTGCCGAACTGAGGATCCTCTCCAGTGCTGACATGGATCTTGGTAGTAGTG
>NW_017218320.1:0-11984 GCF_001704415.2 Capra hircus | reverse complement strand
TGAACCAAATTTCAAGGGCAGACTAATTAAGCCTCAGTCTTCTTTTGGAAAAATGGAATTGATAGGACCTAACCCCTAGGCTTGTTGTACGACTTAAACAAGATAAGACATGTAAAGCACCCAGCACATGGGTCAGAGTAAATGCTTGACCAATGATGGTTATAGTTTTTATACTGTATAAAATGACCATAACCACTTACATGGTGGAAGTTGTTGTCTGTCCATGAGAATGAAGTGTTGGCCATTCGAAAGTTTTATTTATGGCTGTAGGATCCATCTACCATGTTTCTTTTTGTCCAACTTATCATATGTCTAAATAATATGATGATAAATTTTCCATAAATTCTCTGGCCTGATTAAAAATCTCAGCTTTCTGCAGAAGCTTCTTTGTCTCAGGGCTCACAGGGAATAAAAATCAAGAAAAAGTCAAGTCCAATACAGATCCTGCTGTCAACATATACAGGCCAGTTGAAGAAACAAGAAAATAGGTATATTTTGTAAGCTAGAAGGTGATCAGAATTTTTATAGAAATTTAGGAAAAGATAATACAACACCTGTTATATTGAGATAAGCACACATAGGGGACAGGGAGAGCATTTCTGAAGAATCAGTCATGTGAGACAGACTTAGTGATGTGTGGTCAGGGTTTCAGCAGGTGGAAATGCATGTGTAAGGCATTCTGGGAGGTGAGACCAACATGAGCAAAGGCACGATGCCCTGATCCAGTGAGTGAAGAACTAGGCACCTGCAGGGCATTCAGGGAAAAGAACTACCAGGTGTGTAACACACATTTTCATATCCAACCCTCACAACTACCTAGTGACCCAAGGAAGCTGACTCATGGACATGAAGGATGGAGAGGTCAGTGGGGACAGTTTGTAGAAGAGATGTCCTGGAGTGGAGTGACACAGAGCCAACCTTTGGGGTTTAATCTGAGAAGTGAGAGCACGTGGACCCGAGTGGGCAGGTGCAGGGGACAGGGAGTCAGGAGCTGTTGTGTTTCCAGTAAGACGTCCTGGGAAATAGACTCCACTTTTTGGAATCAAACTGATGTTAATTAAAACAAAGCTATAATACCCAGGTTTATGAATGTGCAGGGAAACAGGTGGAAGTTGAAAATGGTATCATTTTTCTGGAGGTTGGCAATACTTAGCAGCTTTCTCTTAAAATGTACGTACCTTATTCTCAGCAATTCCACATCTGAGAATTTATCTGAAAGAAATAATTAAGGTTGTTTGCAGAGACTGAGCTTCAGGATATTTGACACAGTTATTTATGATAGCAAAATATTGGAGATTGTCTAAATATCTACCAGTAGAAGTTTGTTAAATGATCACATATACTGTAATGTTATATAGCCATTTAAAATAAATATTTTTATGAAATTCTAAATGAAGATACATTATAACAGTTCAGTTGAGTTCAGTTGCTCAGTCGTGTCCAACTCTTTTTGACCCATGGACTGCAGCATATCAGGCCTCCCTGTCCATCACCAACTCCCAGAGCCTACTCAGACTTATGTCCATTGAGTCGTGATGCATCCAACCATTTATCCTCTGTCATCCTTTCTCCTCCAACCTTCAATCTTTCCAGCATCAGGGTCTTTTTCAATGAGTCAGCTCTTCACATTAGGTGGCCAAAGTATTGGAGTTTCAGCTTCAACATCAGTCCTCCATGAACACCCAGGACTGATCTCCTTTAGGATGGACTGGTTGGATCTCCTTGCAGTCCAAGGGATGCTCAAAGTCTTCTTGAGCACCACAGTACAAAAGCATCAATTCTTTGGCACTCAGCTTTCTTTATAGTCCAACTCTCATATCCATACATGACTACTGGAAAAACCATAGCCTTGGCTAGATGGGCCTTTGTTGCAAAGTAGAATAAAATAAAAATTTGAAATTCTAAATGAAGATACATTATGTTCATACTAATCATATTTTGTTTAAATATGTAAATTTGTATCTTTAAGACCACATAACACAAATCTGGAAAATCAAAACATCAACATCTTAAGATTGGTTTTATCAGACTTCTAGGGTATATCTAGTCTTTATTTACTTTTCAAATTCATTTGCACTGATTATGATTAAGAAAAGAGTTTGTTTTATTTTGTTTTTTAAACGATAATGCATCCTGACACCAGGTGGTGAATGTGGACCTTAAAGTGAGGGATTGAGCCATGAAACACTGCAAGAGTAGCGTCTTCAGGGCTTGGCAGCATGCTGGACTCAGGGAAAGCTGGAAGGAAGGTGGACAGTTGTGCCTATGAGCCTGGGAAAGAAGCAGAGTGGGGAAGTCAGAGGACATGGCTGTTTTATGTGGGGCATCAGATGTTGATCATGTTGAGTTTGATGTGTGAAGAGAGATCCAGGAGCAAGTGTCTAACAGGTTGGTGTGGTCATCAGAGATGAACCCTGGCCTGGTTCCCTGCACATTCACAAACCTGGGATTTATAGCTTAATTTTATTGGACATCAGTTTAATTTCAAAAAGTGTATCATTTTCCCATGACATCTTGCTGAAGACACAACAGCTCCTGTCTTCCTGTCTTACACTTCCCACTCTGATCCAAGTGGTAGGAAAAACAGAAAGGAGCTGTTGTGAAGCAGCTAAAATAAGATTTTTTCCAAGTGTCTTTGGTGTAAACTTACTGATACTGGTGACACTTTCCGTGTGGAATTGGTAAAACCCATTGGTGACCCAGATAAGACATTCAGACTATATTTATAGGTTTAATGATTTAACTGTAGAAATAGCCAGAGCCAGGTTTTTTTTTTTTTTTTTTTTCCTTTGAGTTGCCTTTTTTGGAGGGGATGTGTGGCTATATAGCATGTGCGATCTTAGTTCCATACCAGGGATTGAACCCAAGTCCCTTGCAGTGGAAGCTCAGAATCTTAACCACTGGACTGCCCGTGAAGTCCTTTGTTTCTTATTATTCTCCTCACTGGAGTTTGGAGCTCACAGTCCTGTGGTCATGACTGGCGTTCAATGCCCCTACATATCTCAGCCCATTATCCAAAGTCTACAAATGTTCCCATTTGCACAGATGGATCAGTGTCAGTAGAGCTCATAACATGGGAACATACACACATTCTCATGGATACAGTTGTCACCTGTGTCTTAACATGTGTTGATTTATGTATGAGAACACCCAGACAGACGCATATTTTTATTGTGCTTCACAGATAATGCTGCTTCTTTTTTCTTTTTTTTAACAAACTGAACATTTACAACAACTCATTTTTGAACAAGTACATTGGCACCATTTTCCCTACAATATTTGCTAACTTCATGCCTCTGTCAACTTTTGGTAATTCTCACAATATTTCAAGCCATTTTATTATTATTAAACTTGTTTTTTCTGATCTGTCATCAGTGTTTTTTAGTGTTACTACCCAATAAAGGCTTAGATGGTGGTTAGCATTCTTTTAGCAATCAGTATTTGAAAATTAAGGTATGAATATTGTTTTTCATACATAATGCTATTGTGCACTAAGTAAACTACAACATAGTATAAACATAACTTTTTACAAAATAATTGTATTTATTTATCTTTGGCTGGGCTGGGTCTTCGTTGCTGCTCTGGTTTTTTCTGGTTGGAATGAATGAGGGGTCACTAGTTGCAGTGAGCAGCTCTCTAGTTGCAGTGCCTAGGCTTCTCACTGCGGTGGCTTCTCTTGTTGTGGCTCCCGGGTCTAGGGCGTGTGGGCTTCAGTAGGTGTGGTGCACTGGCTTAGTTGCTCTGTAGCTGTGAGATCTTCCTGGATTAGAGATTGAACCCATGTCTCCTGCACTGATAGGTATTAGTTGCTTAGTTGTGTCCAACTCCGTTGTGACCTCATGGATTGTAGCCTGCCAGGCTCCTTTGTCCATGGAATTATCCAAGCAAGAATACTGGAGTGAGTTGCTATTTCCTTTTCTGGGGGATCTGCCCAACTCAGGGATCAAACCTGAGTCTCCTGCATTGACAGGTACATTCTTTACAATTGAGCCATCAGAAAAGCCTCAATCTTATCGTTAGTGCACTGAATTTCTCTCTGCTTTGGTTTTAATGACTTGACTGACACTTGACATGTATCTTTCCAAGGTGCAATTGCAAGTATTAATTTGTTTATAAAATACCTTTTGAACTGCTCCAGTGAAAGGTCCCATATAAGTAGCAAATGTTGTGTTGATGTTGACTTTATTATGTGTATTTTGTCTACTGTCCTCTATAAGACACTGAGATCTGCATTTTATAATTTTAAGATATTTTCTTTCAAGATATAATATAATTAAGATATTTAATATTGGGAATTTTTTTAGTTTTTCTACCAAAGAATAATTCCTCTTAAATAATTAGGCCCTTGAAAAGTGAATACTCTTTTTATGTATAATACTTCTAACTTTATTTGTTGATATCTCCATAAAATTAGTCACATAATTCTCCAGGTCAAATTACTCAGGCTATAAAATAAAGCTAATTTAAAGGCTGACTTCTTATGGACCACTTAGGAGATCGCTGGCCTTTCACTGCCAGCAGATTGTCATTTTTAACTCTTCTTGGGACTAGGGGGCTCTCAACCAGGGGACAGTTGTCAGTGTCTGAAATATTTGGTTGCCACAGTTTATTTAGGGAGTGCTACTGGTACTGGTATCTAGTGGGTCAAGTTCAAGGCCACTGCTAAGCATCCTACAATACACAGGACAAGCCCTCTTCCCCAAGAATGAAATCTGGCCCATAATGTCAACAGTGCCATGACTGAGAAACTTATAGACTACTCTTTATATAGAACTTTTAAAATTCATCATCAATAGCCAGCATTTCTCCCAGGTTTGTTGCATTTTGTTAATTCTTACTCTCTCCTGGATCTCTCTACAGCTTGGCATTGTAGGAAGAACAGGGGCTGGAAAAAGTTCCCTCATCGCTGCCCTTTTTAGACTGTCAGAACCTGAAGGTGGTGTTTGGATTGATGAAATCAGGACAAGAGATATTGGACTTCATGATTTAAGGAAGAAAATGTCAGTTGCACTTCAGGTATGCACTCACATGTTCTTTTCATAAGCCACCTAAGTTTACTTATTTTTATTTTTATATTTTTCAAATTAAACAAAGGGTTAATCCTTTTTACACCTAGTAGAGCATATTTTTAGCAGCAGGTATTTTCAACAGATACTTTCATCATATACTAGGTTTTGTTTCTTTGTTTATTTGTTAGTTTTTTGTGCATGTGATTTAATACTTTACTGAGATGGATTTCTGGACTCAGACTTCTTCAGGTTCCACAATTTTATCCACTGATAACCACATAATTCTGAGAACAAAACAGTAAATTGTTTGTTTAGCGCCTGGAGAGGTTTCTATAGGGAAATGAGAATTTTAAGTGTCTTCCAGATAGAGCTTTGCTGTAGGAAATGAGGACATCCTTTCAAAGGTGATTGTGTCCTGGAGGGTGTTCTGTGAAACTGTGGGGCTTTGAGAATTGCAGAGTGTATGGATGCTATGGGGAGACTTTGACAAATCAGCCGTTAATAAGTAATTTTCTCCAGGCAGTCAGTACAGAATAGCGAGGAAGAGAAAGGGACTTGGAATTCCACCTCTGTGCTCCTCAGTTTTCTGTCTTATAAGGCAGCTAACAATACCAACCCTTCAAGGTGTTCTGATGGCAAAATAGGTCAGTGCATGGTATAGAGTGCTTCACCCTGAGACCCAATGTGTGGCTGCTGTGATGGTGCAGCACTGAATTGACCATCTCTCCCTCAGCTCTGATTCTGTTTTCTTTTCTTCTGCTTCTTAAAGAAGTATGACTTTCAGAGAGTGTGTTGGAAATTGAATTATGTGCACAGTAGAAGCTCCTGTCTTTCCTTGTGATTTATCCACTCAACATACTTTAGTGAATATTTACTGAGCAATTACCATCCTCCAGGTATGCTGTTGTTGTTCAGTTGCCCAGTCGTGTCTGACTTCGTGACCCCATGGACCTCACCATCTCCCAGAGTTTGCCCAAGTTCACGTCCATTTCGTATGGTGATGCCATCCAGCCATCTCACCCTCTGTTGCCCTCTTCTTCTGCTTTCAGTCTTTCCCAGCATCAGGGTCTTTGCCAATAAGTCAGCTGTTTGCATCAGGTGCCAAAGTATTGGAGTTCAGCTTCAGCATCAGTCCTTCCAGTGAGTATTCAGGGGTGATTTCCTCTAAGATTGACTGGTTTGAACTCCTTGCAGTCCAAAGGACTCTCAAGAGTCTTCTCCAACACCACAGTTGGAAAGCATCAATTCTTTGGTGCTCTGCTTTCTTTATGGCACAGCTCTGACAACCATACATGACCGCTGGAAAGACCATAACTTTGACTATACAGACGTTTGTCAGCAAAGTGATGTTTTTGCTTTTTAACACACTGTCCAGATTTGTCATAGCTTTCTTGCCAAGAAGCAGCCATCTTCTAGTTTCATGGCTGCAGTCACCATCCACAGTGACTTTAGAGCCAAGAGGAGGAAATCTGTCACTGCTTCCACCTTTTCCCTTCTATAGGCCATGAAGTGGTGGGGCTGGAAGTCGTGATCTAATTTTATTAATATTTAGTTTTAAACTGGCCTCTTCACTCTTCTCCTTCACCCTCATCGAGAGGTTTTTTAGTTCCTCTTCCTTTCTGCCATTAGAGTGGTATCATCCACATATCTAAAGTTGTTGATGTTTCTCCTGCCAGTCTTGATTCCAGCTTGTAACTCATCCAGCCCAGCATTTCTCATGATGTTCTCAGCATATACATTAAATAAACAGGGTGACAATAAACAGCCTTGTTGTACTCCTTTCTCAATCCTGAACCAGTCAGTTGTTCCATGCAGTGTTCTAACTGTTGCTTCTCGACCCGCATACAGGTTTCTTAAGAGACAAGTAAGATGGCCTGGTATTCCTATCTCTTTAAGAGTTTTCCAAAAATTTGTTATGATCCACACAGTCAAAGGTTTTAGTATAGTCAATGAAACTGAGGTAGATGTTTTTCTGGAATTCCTTTGCTTTCTCTAAGATCCAGCAAATGTTGGCAATTTGATCTCTGGTTCCTCTGCCTTTTCTAAACCCAGCTTGGACATCTCGAAGTTCTTGGTTCATGTAATGCTTCAGCCCAGCATGCAGAATTTTGAGCATAACCTTATTAGTGTGGAAGATGAATGCAATTGTCCAGTAGTTTGAATATTCTTTAGTATTCCCCTTCTTGGGTATTGGGATGAGAATTCACCTTTTCCAGTCCTGTGGCCAGTGCTGGGTTTTCCAAATTTGCTGACATACTGAGTGCAGCACTTTGATAGCATGATCTTTTAGGATTTTGATAGCTCTACTGGAATTCCCTTGCCTCCACTAGCTTTTTGTGCATGCCAAGTCGCTTCAGTTATGTCTGAGCAGATCCTATGGAAGCCTGAGGGCTACGGTCCATAGCATTCTTCAGGCAAGAATTCTAGAGTGGGTTTCCATGCCCTCCTCCAGAAGATCTTCCCAACCCAGGGATCAAACCCACGTCTCTTATGTCTCCTGCATTGGAAGGTGGATGCTTTACCACTAGTGCCACCTGGGAAGCCCAACTTTGTTGGTAGTGATGCCTTCTAAGGCCCACTTGACTTCATACTCCAGAATGTCTGGCTCTGGGAGAGTGACCACAGCATGGTGGTTATCTGTGTCATTAAGATCCTTTTTGTACAGTTCTTCTGTGTATTCTTTTCATTTCTTCTGATATCTTTTGCTTCAGTTAGGCCTTCACCATTTCTGTCCTTGATTGTGTCCAGGTATATAGCCAAGGGCAATGTAGGCAGATGTCTTGATCTTCCATCCTGCCCTATGTTTTGAGAGACTTGCTGTTTTCCTTTTTTATTTTGAGGTTTTATTTTTGTACTCCATAATCATCTGCTTATCAAACAGAGCTCAGAAAAACACCCTCTTGAGATGGGAAACAGAGAAGAGATGAGACACAAAGAGCCAGGGGAATGTGCTTCCTGGAATCTGGGTGTAACGTGCCCTGAAACGCCTGTTTATTAGGAAGCATTTCAGCATGGCACCCAAAGGGAGGAGAATGTGGGCTTGGGCCTTATGACTGAGTACAGCTGTGGCTACCTACCTGTGGCCTCTAAAATGCCTGGAATTACTCTAAGTACTCTTTTTTTTCTAATTAATTTATTTTTAATTGAAGGATAATTGCTTTACAGTATTGTTTTGGCTTCTGCCATATATCAACATGGATCAGCCATAGGTATACATATGTCCCTTCCCTCTTGAACCTCCTTCCCACCTCATCCCACCCCTCTAGGTTATCACAGAGCACCAAATTTGAGTTTCTTGCATCATACAGCAAATTTCCACTAGCTATCTAATTTTACATATGGTAATGCATATGTCTAAGTACTTTGGAAACCAAGATATAGCTTTTCAGACTCCAGTGAAATGCTACCTCATACCCCTTAAGACATCTGCTATCAAAAAAGAAAAATGAAAGAGAGAAATAAAGAATGGGTTGGCAGTATTGGCAAGGATGTAGGGAAATTAGAATCCTTGTTCATTGCTGGTAGGAATGTAAGATAGTGCAGCAACTGTGGAAAACAAGTTGGCCAATTCTCAAAAAAGTTAGATAGAATTATTATATGATCTAGCAATTCTACTTTAGAGTGTAAACCCAAAGAATTGAAAGAAAGATCTTGAAGTGATACCTATACTTGTATGTTCATAGCAGCATTATTCTCAGTAGCAAAAATGTGGAGGCACTTAAACGGTCCATTGACTGATGAATTGATAAGCAAAATGTAGTGGATATATGTATACAGTGGAGTATTATTCAGTCTCAAAAAGGAAGGAAATTCTGACTTGTGCTACAACACAGATGAACCTTGAGGAAATTAAGCTAAGTGAAATAAGCAGTCACAAAGCACAAATACTGTATGATTCTACTAATATGAGGTACCTAGAGTACTGAATTCATGGGGACAGGAAGTAGAATGGTGGGTGCCAGGAGCTGCTCGCTGGGAGTGGGGAGTTGTTGTTTAATGTCTACAGATTTTCAGTTCTGAAAGACGAAAGGAGTTCTGTGGCAGGATGGTGATGATCGCTGTGCAACAGTGTAAATGTACTCAATATCTCTGAACTGTGCACTTACAGCTGGTCAAGCTAGTAAATTTCATGTGTATTTTACCACTATTTTAAAAAATTTTAAAGGTATCCCTTTCAGAAAAAATGGGAAGAACTTTTTAGCACTTTTAGTCTCCATATTTAAAGATTCCTTCTGGCTATTTAATTCGTGACTTCTGGTTACAGTAGAAAATAAATGAGTTTAGATTCCCAAGTTTTACATTTTGATGGTACTCATCTCTGAAATGTCCAAGTGAGATTGGTTAGTAGAAATAAAGGGCATGTCTGTAGAGTCCTTTCATTTCCTTTGATGCAAAGCTTTTGAAACATATACTGCCTTATTTTTAAAGGTTCTTAATTAGAAAAAAATGTATGCTTGTGTACATAAAATAACTCCATAAGTAAAGAAATAACATTGGAAGATCCTTGCTCTGCCAGTAATGTTTGGAAGCACATCTGAGCAAAGACTAAACATACCTTTGCATCAACATGGTCTGGTTCTGTTCTGTTCTGTTGATTTCCGCCCTTCCTTTGAGCATGTTCAACATACACACTCCAGAGAACATCCTTACAAAATAGTGCCAAGCTTAGTATACATGTAGGTTCCTCTCTATATGCCTTTGTCTCTAAGCTACAATACTGGTTGATAAAAGAAGGGGTATCTGTAGAGAACTTGCAATGTGCAAAGTTCCCAGGAAATCATTCCAGAGGCAGCTAGGGAGAGAATGTTTGTGTAGACCGAGTGTCAACGTGACCCGCAGATTTATTCCTGCTCTGCCTCAAAGGACTGTGGGCCTTGATGACATTACTCAGCTTCCAGACTTCAGGGTCCTCATCTTTAAACCAGGTCTGGGAATCATTGCCACACAGATGTGTTGTGAAGATGTATCTGGGCTTCCCAAGTGGTGCTAGTGGTACAGGACCTGCCTGCCAATGCAGGAGACATAAGAGATGCAGGTTCAATCCCTGGGTCAGGAAGGTCTGCTGGAGGAGGGCATGGCAACTCACTCCAGTATTCTTGACTGGAAGATCCCTTGGAGAGATGAGCCTGGTGGGCTACAATCCATGGGGTCACAAAGAGTCTGACATGACTGAAGCGACTTAGCACACACAACTGGGCGAGATAAGGTTTGTGTCCATGTCTGGTTCTTGGGAATGCTCAGTCATCAGGATCTGTTATTATTCTTAATGATTGGGTTACTGGCCTTGAATATTATTTCTGCTTAAGTAAAAAGAGTAATACTTTCTGGAATGACTTTACTCTTTAATTTCTCATATGTGTTCATGGTGCTTGGTGATTATATTTATTGTTTATAATATAAACTAAATTGTTTGTATAAATATAAATAGTAGAGCAAAAGAAGCAAAAATTAAAAAAAAAAACACAATAGGAATTTGTGGGAAGGTGTAACAGAGACCTGTATCTAACATTTCCACCAAAGCAAAAAGAGAGAATGACACTTTCTTGTACTTTGATTTTATTTTTCCCCTCTCCAGCAGCTTCTTTCCTGACCACCACCTTGTACACATTGTTACTTACCAGTCTTCCACCAAGACCAATGGCCTTTTTCTCAGCCCTCCCCATAGTCTTGGCTATTTTCTTCTCTCCTTGAGGATCTGCTTGAGGATACAGAAATGTAGCTCTCATTTCTGCTCCTCTGTGCGTATTACAGTCCCTGACAAGTACTGATAAGAATTCCTAACATTTGTGGAATCATTAACATGTTTTAACCCCTTATCCTACCGTTCCTGCTTAATCCTCACAATTCTGTAGTTATCTTTAACTAACAGATTTAAAAACTGAGGCCCTGGGGGCTTGTCTCACTTATCAAGGGGCAGAGCCAGGAGTCAGATTTTGTGTGTGTCTGATTATTTTTCACAGTGTTTCAATTGTATAGCAAGTAGTAGTGTGTATTTCTTAAGCACAGATTTTTAACTTATCCTACTCCTCTACTCTCCTCTTTGGTAACCATTAGTTTGTTTTCTATGTTTGTGAATCTGTTTCTGTGCTGTAAATAAGTTCATTTCTATCAATTTTTAAGAGTCCACATATAAGTGATCATATATGATATTTGTCTTTCTCTGCTGACTTATTTCACTTGGTCTCATAATCTCTAGGTTCATCCATGTTGCTGCAAATGGCATTATTTCATTCTTTTTATGGCTGAATAATATTCCTCTGTGTGTGTGTGTGTGTGGATACATCATATCTTTATCCATTCATCTGTCCATGGACATACCTTGGCTATTATAAATAGAAAAGTTGTGAAAACTGGGGTGCATGTATATTTTTGAGTTAGGGTTTTTATGTTTTCCAGATATTTGCTGAGGAGGGGAATTGCTGGATCACACAGTAACTCTTTTTCAATTCCTTAAGGAACCTCCATATGGTTTTCCATAACAGCTGCACCAATTTACATTCCCACCAACAGCGTGGGAAGGTCCCCTTTCCTCCACACCCTCTCCAGCATTTATTATCTGTAGATGTTAAATGATGGTTATTCTAACCAGTGTGAGGTGATACTTCATTGTAGTTTTGATCTGCATTTCTCTAATAATTAGTGACTATAAAGAAAACTCAGCACAGAAGAATTAATGCTTTTGAACTGTGATGTTCAAGAATACTCTTAAGAGTCCCTTGGACTGCAAGGAGATCAAACCAATCAATCCTAAAGGAAATCAGTCCTAAATATTAATTGAAAGGACTGATGCTGAAGCTGAAGTTCCAATATTTGGCCTCCTGATGCGAAGAACTGACTCCTTAGAAAAAGACCCTGATGTTGGGAAAAATTGAAGGCAGGAGGAGAAGGAGACATCAGAGGATGAGACAGTTGGATGGCATCACCAATTCGATGGACATGAGTTTGAGCAAGCTCTGTGAGTTTGGTGATGGATAA
>NW_017218319.1:0-11985 GCF_001704415.2 Capra hircus | reverse complement strand
AATTCTAGTTATCATATTAAAGCATTTCAAGTCGCCAGCAGTGACCAGATTACTTTGTCAATTTCTATTTAATCAGGTTTTAACCATGTCCTCTATGGTTTCACACTGATGCCTTTGCAGAAATACTGCTACTTCAAGATATATGGAATATACTTTTTAAGCTTACCAATAATTTTTTGTTTGTTTGTTTGTCTTCTGGTAAGCTGGTACCAGATGGAAGTTAGTCTCCTCTCTAGGTTAAGAGAACAAAGTTTTCTTAGAATGCAATTTTTGATAACAGACTATGAGTTTCTTTACATTTCATTGATTTATAATTGTTTTCATCATCTGTTTCTTTACTTCGGTAAAGTAAATAAGCCTTATTTAAGATTTTGGTACATGTAGGATGGACTAAGCTTTCCCCACTCTTGCAAGTTCCCTTAACCCTTCAGATTCTTCTCGTGGAACAAGATCTCACTTTCCTCCAGAGGGACAATCCAAGCTTTTTATTAGTTGATCTGCCCCTGATATCAGAGTCAATTTGAGCACGAGTTGGCCTATAATTTAGGCATGAAACTATGACTACATAAAGAAAAGTTGAGTTTTTGATTCAGGATGGCCATGATATGCCTTGCACTTCAGAGAAAATGGGTTAAAATGATTTTTTTTTTCTTCAAAACTGCACAGCCAGTTCTTTCAGCATATGCAATTGAAAACATCTAGTCATTAGGTCAGTTTTCATTCCAATCCCAATGAAAGGCAATGACAAAGAATATTCAAGCTGCTGCACAATTGCACTCATCTCACACGCTAGTAAAGTAATGCTCAAAATTCTCCAAGTTCACATGAACTGTGAACTTCCAAATGTTCAAGAGGGATTTTAAAAATGCAGAGATTCCTTTAAAAATTGCAAATAGAACTACCTTATGACCCAGCAATCCCACTTCTGGGCATACACACCGAGGAAACCAGAATTGAAAGAGACACATGTACCCCAATGTTCATCGCAGCACTGTTTATAATAGCCAGGACATGGAAACAACCTAGATGTCCATCAGCAGATGAATGGATAAGAAAGCTGTGGTACATATACACAATGGAGTATTACTCAGCCGTTAAAAAGAATTCATTTGAATCAGTCTGATGAGATGGATGAAACTGGAGCCGATTATACAGAGTGAAGAAAGCCAGGAAGAAAAACACCAATACAGTATACTAACACATATATATGGAATTTAGGAAGATGGCAATGACTACCCTGTATGCAAGACAGGAAAAAAAAGACACAGATGTGTATAACGGACTTTTGGACTCAGAGGGAGAGGGAGAGGGTGGGATGATTTGGGAGAATGGCATGCTAGCATGTATACTATCATGTAAGAATTGAATCGCCAGTCTATGTCTGACGCAGGATACATCATGCTTGGGACAGGTGCATGGGGATGATCCAGAGAGATGTTATGGGAGGGAGGGTGGGAGGGGGTTCATGTATGGGAATGCATATAAGAATTAAAGATTTTAAAATTTAAAAAATAAAAACTAAACAATTAAAAATAAATAAATAAATGAATAAAAAATGTCGAGAAACCAGGAGATCAAATTGCCAACATCCAAGGATCATTGAAAAAGCAAGGAGAGTTCCCGAAAACAAAACCATCTTTCTGCTTTATTGACTATGCCAAAGCCTTTGACTGTGTGGATCACAATAAATTGGGAAATATTCTGAAAGAGACGGGAATACCAGACCACCTGACCTGTCTCTTGAGAAACCTGTATGCAGGTCAGGAGAGCAACAGTTAGAACAAGACATGGAACAACAGACTGGGTTCCAAAAAGGAAAAGGAGTATGTCAAGGCTGTATATTGTCACCATGTTTATTTAACTATATAAGAGTACATCATGAAAAATGCTGGGATGGAAGATACGTGAGGCTGGAATCAAGATTGCTGGGAGAAATATCAATAAACTTAGATATGCAGATGACATCACAACTATGGCAGAAAGTGAAGAGGAACAGGTATGTCGGGGAACTTCTTGAGTTGCAGCCAAGGGTGTGAAGGACTCTTTCGAAGTTCCAGAGGTTAGGAGTGGTTTGCCTCGAGATGCCTCAGCGGAAATGGGCCTCATTGCGCTGGAGGGGAGAATCTCCTGGATTTTTTCGAGCTGTGGCAGGTGCTCTCGAGTTACGACGGGGTCCACAGAGATCCGCTCTGGTGGACTCAGGAAAGGCCAGTCGCCAGGCGAGTTGCTAGGGGGGCATCTAGGGGTCCTTCCAGTCGATGCCGGAGCCTAAGACCTTGTGTGGAGTCTGGGGGCCGGAACCTGAGGGATTCCTGTCCACAGCTGACATGTATCTTGGGGTAATTCTGGAGTCTCGAAAGGGGAGTCAGTCTTCGTCTTCATTGGGGGCATGCACGTGCGCTTACCTCCCAAGCTGTAGCAGAAGCGTCAAACTTCCTGTAGCGTGGTACAAGGGATCTGAGGCATTCCCTCGAGGCTTTCCCTCGAGGCTTTCACACGAAGCTTTCCCCACAAGGCTGTCCCAAGAGCCTCCGCGGGTGTGAGTCAATCATCGGCGTGAACGTCGAGGCAGTGCAGGGAACACAGGATCCTCTGGAATGGACTGAGACATCTGGGGGGACTCTTGGAATGGTGGGACTACCCTGGAGTTCCTCTCGCCTTTCCTGTTGAAAGCGCCTCATCTGGAGATGCGATGGGAACACTGGGAATTCTCTCCCCGACAAAGTAGGGAAAGGATCCCTAATCTCCAGCTATGAGGCGGAACCGGGGGCTCCTCTGGATGTGGGCGGGAACCTCGTGCTTCCTCTCGAGTGGAGACGGGTATGTCGGGGAACTTCTTGAGTTGCAACAAGGGTGTGAAGGACCCTTTGGAAGTTCCAGAGGTTAGGTGTGATTAGCCTCCGAAACGCCTCAGCGGAAATGGGGCCTCATCTCGCCTGGAGGGGAGAACCTCCTGGATTTTCTCGACTTGTGGCACGTGCTCTCGAGTTACGACGGGGACGTCAGGGACCCGCTCTGGTGGCCTCAGGAAAGGCCAGTCACATTGCAAGGTTTTAGGGGGCCACTCGGGATTCCTCTCAGGTCGATGCCGGGGCCTAAGACCTTGTGTGGAGTTGAAGCCGGAACCTGAGGATTCCTCTCCAGTGCTGACATGGATCTTGGGGTACTTCTGGAGTCTGCCCAGAGAAGTCAGTCCTCGGCTCGAAGTGGGGGCATGCACGTGCGCTTTCCTCCGCGCGGTAGCCGCAGTGTCAGGCTTCCCGTCACGTCAGTCAAGGAATTTGTGGCTTCCCTCAAGACTTTCTCACGAGGCTTTCCCACAAGGCTGTCCCACGTGCCACAGTGGTGTGAGTAGATCCTCGGCCTGAAAGTCGAGGCAGAGCAGGGAAAACAGGTTCCTCTGGTATGGACTGAGACATCTGCGGGACTCTTGGAATGTTGGAAGGACCCTGGAGTTTCTCTTGCCTTTCCTGTGGAGGGAGCATCCTCCTGACATGCGACGGGAACGGCGGGAAGTCTTTCCCGATGAAGCAAGGAAAGGATCCCTCATCTCGAGCTACGAGGCTGAAACGGGGCTGCCTCTGGATCTGGGAGGGACCCTCATGCTTCCTCTCAAGTGGAGACGGGTATGTCGGGAAACTTCTTTTAGTGGCAACAAGGGTGTGAAGGACCCTTTGGAAGTGCCAGAGATAAGGTGTGATTAGCCGTGAGACTCCTCCACGGAAATGGGCCTCCTCTCACATGGAGGGGAGAACCTCCTGGATTTTCTCGAGTTGCAGCAGGTGCTCTCGACTTACGACGGGCACCTACGGGACCCGCTCTGGTGGCCTCAGAAAAGGCCAGTCCCCATGCGAGTTGCTAGGGTGACTCTCGGATTCCTCTCCATCGATGCTGGGGCTTAAGTCCTTGTGTAGAGTCGGGGCCAGAACCTGAGGATTCCTCTCCAGTGCTGACATGGATCTTGGAGTAATTCTGGAGTCTCCACAGGGCAGTCAGTCCTGGGCTCGAGTGGGGGCATGCACGAGCGCTTTCCTCCCGAGCTGTAGCAGCAGTGTCTCACTTCCCGGCGCGTGGATCAAGGGATCGGTGGCTTTCCCTCGAGACTTTCCCACAGGGCTGTACCTCGTGAAACCGTGGTGTGAGTCGATCCTCGGCTTGAAAGTCAAGGCAGTACAGGGAAAACAGTTTCCTCTAGAATGGACTGAGACATCTGGGGGACTCTAGGAATGGTGGCACGACCCTGGAGTTCCTCTCACCTTTCTGTAGAGAGCGCCTCCTCTTGAGATTCGTCGGGAACACCGGGAATTCTTTCCCGAACAAGTAGGGAAAGTATCCGTCATCTCGAGCTCCATGCGGAAACGGAGCTCCTCTGGATGTTTGATGACCCTCGTGCTTCCTCTCGAGTGGAGACGGGTATGTCGGGGAACTTCTTGTGTTTCAGCTAGGGTGTGAAGGACCCTTTGGAAGTTCCAGAGCTTAAGTGTGATTAGCCTCGAGACGCCTCAGCGGAAATGGGCCTCATCTCGCCTGGAGGGCAGAACCTCCTGAATTTTCTCGAGTTGTGGCAGGTGCTCTCAACTTACGACGGGGACCTCAGGGACCCGCTCTCGTGGCCTCAGGAAAGTCCAGTCCCCATGGGAGTTGCTAGGGGGCCTCTCGGGATTCCTCTCCCGTCGATGCCGGGGTCTAAGACCTTGTGTGGAGTCCGGGCCTGAACCTGAGGATTCCTCTCCAGTGCTGACAAGGAACTTCGGGTTCTACTGGAGTCTCCACAGGGGAGTCAGTCCTCGGCTCGAGATGGGGCATGCACAATCGCTTTCCTCCCGAGCTGTAGCAGCAGTGTCATGCTTCCTGTCACGTGAATCACGTTATCTGTGGCTTTCCCTCGAGGCTTTCCCACGAATTTGTTTTCCCTACACTGCCTCGAGTTTGACGCAGAGGATCTACTCCCACCACAATGGCACGAGGAACAGCCCTGTGGGAAAGCATCTTGGGAAAGCCTCGTGGGAAAGCCTCGAGAAAAAGCCACAGATCCCTTGATCCACGGGACGGGAAGCATGACACTGCTGTTACAGCTCGGGAGGAAAGCACACGTGAATAGCCCCCACTAAAGAAGAGGACTGATTCCCTTGGGGAGACTCCAGAAGTACCCCAGGATCCATGTCAGCACTGGAGAAGAATCCTCAGGTTCAGGCCCGGACTCCACACAAGGTTTTTAGGCCCCGCATCGACGGGAGAGTAAACCCGAGAGGCCCCCTAGCAACTCGCACGGTGTCTGGCCTTTCCTGAAGGCACCAGAGCGGGTCCCTGAGGTCCCGGTCGTAGGTCGAGAACAACTGCCGCGTCTCGAGAAAATCAAGGAGGTCCTCCCCTCCAGGAGAGATGAGGCCCATTCCCACTGAGGCGTCTTGAGGCTAATCACACCTAAACTCTGAACTTCCAAAGGGTCCTTCACATCCTTGTTGCAACTCAAAAATTTCCCCGACATACCCGTCTCCACCCGAGAGGAAGCACGAGGGTCCCGCCCACATCCAAAGGAGCCCCGTTTCCACCACTTAGCTCGAGATGACGGATCGTTTCCCTGCTTGGTCTGTAAAGAATTTCCAGCGTTCCCAGCGCATCTCAAGATGAGACGCCTCTCTACAGGAAAGGCGAGAGGAACTCCACGGTCGGGCCAACATTCCAAGAGTCCCCCAGATGTCTCAGTCCATTCCAGGGAAACCTGTATTAACTGCACTGCCTCGACTTTCACGCCGAGGATCGACACACTCCACGGTGGCACGTGGGATAGCCCTGTGGGAAAGCCTCGTGGGAAGAGCCTCGTGGGAAAGCCTCGAGGGAAAGCCACAGATCCCTTGATCCACGCGAAGGGAAGCGTGACACTGCTGCTACCAGCTCGGGAGGAAAGCGCACGTGCATGCCCCCACTCGAGACGAGGGCTGACTCCCCTGGGGAGACTCCAGAAGTACTCCAAGATCCATGTTAGCACTGGAGAGGAATCCTCAGGTTCCTGTACAGACTCCACACAAAGGTCTTAGGACCCGGCATCGACGGGAGAGGTATCCCGAGAGGCCCCCGAGCAACTCGCATGGGGACTGGCCTTTCCTGAGGCCACCAGAGCGGGTCCCTGAGGTCCCCTTCGTAAGTCGATAGCACCTGCCGCAACTCCGAGAAAATCCAGGAGGTTCTCCCCTCCAGGCGAGATGAGGCCCATTTCCGCTGAGGCGTCTCGAGGCTAATCACACCTAACCTCTGGAACTTCCAAAGGGTCCTTCCCACCCCTGCTGCACCTCAAGAAGTTCCCCCGACATACTCGTCTCCACTCGAGAGGAAGCACGAGAGTCCCGCCCACATCCAGAGGAGCCCCGTTTCTGCCTCATAGTTCGGGGAGGAGGGATCCTTTTTCTGCGTGGTCGGGAAAGAATTTCCGGTGTTCCCGTCGCATCTCAAGAGGAGGCGCTCTGCACAGGAAAGGCGAGAGGAAATCCAGGTTTGTGCCACCATTCCCAGAGTGCCCAAGATGTCTCAGTCCATTCACTGCCTCGACTTTCAAGCCGAGTATCGACTCACACCACGGTGGCACGTGGGACAGCCCTGTGCGAAAGCCTCCTGGGAAAGCCTCGTGGGAAAGCCTCGAGGGAAGGCCACTGATCCCTTGATCCTCGCGAAGGGAAGCATGACACTGCTGCTACTGCTCGGAAGGAAAGCACAGGTGCATGCCCCCACTCGAGACGAGGACTGACTCCCCTGGGGAGACTCCAGAAGTACCCCAAGATCCATGTCAGCACTGGAGAGGAATCCTCAGGTTCTGGCACCGACTTTACACAAGGTCGTAGTCGCCGGCATTGACGGGAGAGAAATCCCGAGAGGCCCCTGAGCAACTCGAATGGTGACTGGCATTTCGTGAGGCCACCAGAGCGGGTCCCTTAGGTCCCCGTGGTAAGTCGAGAGCACCTGCCGCACCTCGAGAAAATCCAGGAGGTTCTCCCCTCCAAGCGAGATGAGGCCAATTTCCGCTGAGGCGTCTGGATGCTAATCATACCTAACCTCTGGAACTTTCAAAGGATACTTCACACCCTTGCTGCAACTCAACAAGTTCCCCGACATACCCGACTCCACTCGAGAGGAAGCACGAGAGTCCCGCCCAGATCCAGAGGAGCCCCGTTTCCGCCTCCTAGCTCGTAGGAGGGATCGTTTCCCTGCGTGGTGGGGAAAGAATTCCCGGCAGTCCGGTCGAATCTCAAGAGGAGGCGCTCTCCACCAGAAAGGCGAGAGGAACTCCAGGGACGTGCCACCATTCGCAGAGTCCCCCAGATGTCTCGTCCACTCCAGGGAAAACTGTTTTCCCTGCACTGCCTCCACTTTCAAGCCGGAGGATTGACTAACACCATGGTGGCACGTGGGACAGCCATGTGGGAAAGCCTCGTGGGAAAGCCTAGTGGGAAAGCCTCGAGGGAAAGCCACTGATCCCTTGATCCACGCGAAGGGATGCGGGACACTGCTGCTACAGCTCGGGAGGAAAGCGTACGTGCATGCCCCCACTTGAGACGAGGACTGACTCCCCTGAGGAGACTCCAGAAGTACCCCAGGATACATGTCAGCACTGGAGAGGAATCCTCAGTTTCCGGCACCGAATCCACACAAAGGTCTTAGGGCCCGGCATCGACGGTAGAGGAATCCCAGGTGGCCCCCGAGTAACTCGCATGGGGACTGGCATTTCCTGAGGCCACCAGAGCGGGTCCCTAAGGTCCCCATAGTAAGTCGAGAGCACCTGCCGCAACTCGAGAAAATCAGGAGGTTCTCCCCTCCAGGCGAGTTGAGACCCATTTCCTCTGAGGTGTCTCAAGGCTAATCACACCTAAGCTCTGGAACTTCCAAAGAGTCCTTCACACCCTTGCTGCAACTCAAGAAGTTCCCCGACATATCCGTCTCCACTCGAGAGGAAGCACGAGAGTCCCGCCCACATCCAGAGGAGCCCCGTTTCCGCCTCATAGCTCGAGAGGAGGGATCCTTTCCCTGCGTGGTCGGGAAAGAATTCCTGGCATTCCCGTCGCATCTAAAGAGGAGGCGCTCTCCACAGGAAAGGTGAGAGGAACTCCCGGGTCGTGCCACCATTCCCAGAGTCCTCCAGATGTCTCAGTCCATTCCAGGGAAACCTGTTTTCCCTGCACTGCCTCCAGTTTCAAGCCGAGGATCAACTCACACCACGGTGGCACGTGGCACAGCCCTGTGGGAAAGCCTCGTGGGAAAGCCTCGTGGGAAAGCATCGAGGGAAAGGCACTGATCCATTGATCCACTCGACGGGAAGCATGACACTGCTGCTACAGTTCGGGAGGAAAGCACAAGTGCATGCCCCCACTCGAGACGAGGACTGACTCCCCTGGGGAGACTTCAGAAGTACCCTAAGATCCATGTCAACACTGGAGTGGAAACCTCAGGTTCCGGCACTGACTCCACACAAGGTCTTAGGCCCCAGCATCAACGGGAGAGGAATACCGAGAGGCCCCCCGAGCACCTCGCATGGGCACTGGACATTCCTGAGGCCACCAGAGCGGGTCCTGAGGTCCCCGTCATAAGTCGAGAGCACCTGCCGCAACTCGAGAAAATCCAGGAGGATCTCCCCTCCAGGCGAGATGAGGCCCATTTCCCCTGAGGCGTCCTGAGGCTAATCACACCTAACCTCTGTAACCTTCAAAGGGTCCTTAACACCCTTGCTCCAACTGAAGAAGTTCCCCGACATACCCGTCTCCACTCGAGAGGAAGCACAAGAGTCCCGCCCACATCCAGAGGAGCCCCGTTTCCCCCTCATAGCTCGAGAGGAGGGATCCTTTCCCTGCGTGGTCGGGAAAGAATTCCCGGGTTCCCCTCGCATCTCAAGAGAAGGCGCTCTCCGCAGTAAAGGCGAGAGGAACTCCAGGGTCGTGGCACCATTCCCAGAGTGCCCCAGATGTCTCAGTCCATTCCAGCGAAATCTGTTTTCCCTGCAGTGCCTCGACTTTCCAAGCCGAGAATTGACTCACACCACGGTGGCATGTGGGACAGCCCTGTGGGAAAGCCTCGTGGGAAAGCCTCGTGGGAAAGCCTCGAGGGAAAGCCACTGACCACTTGATCCACGCGAAGGGAAGCATGACATTGCTGCTGCACCTCGGAAGGAAAGCGCAGGTGCATGCCCCCACTCGAGACGAGGACTGCCTCCCCTGGGGAGACTCTAGAAGTACCCCAAGATCCATGTCAGCACTGGAGAGGAATCCTCAGGTTCGGGCACAGACTCCACACAAGGTCGTAGTCGCCGGCATTGGCGGGAGAGGAATCCCGCGTGGCCCCTGAGCAACTCGCATGGGGACTGGCCTTTCGTGAGGCCACCAGAGCGGGTCCCTTTGGTCCCCGTGGTATGTCGAGAGCACCTGCTGCACCTCGAGAAAATCCAGGAGGTTCTCCCCTCCAGGCGAGATGAGGCCCATTTCCGCTGAGGCGTCTCGATGCTAATCACACGTAAACTCTGGAACTTTCAAAGGGTACTTCACACCCTTGGTGCAACTCAATAAGTTCCCCGACCTACCCGACTCCACTCGAGAGGAAGCATGAGAGTCTCGCCCACATCCAGAGGAGCCCCGTTTCCGCCTCATAGCTCGTAGGAGGGATCCTTTCCCTGCGTGGTCGGGAAAGAATTCCCGGCGTTCCTGTCGCATCTCAAGAGGAGGCGCTCTCCACAGGAAAGGCGAGAGGAACTCCAGGGTCGTGCCACCATTCCCAGAGTCCCCCAGATGTCTCAGTCCATTCCAGGGAAACCTGTTTTCCGTGCACTGCCTCGACTTTCAAGCCGAGGATCGACTGACACCATGGTGGCACGTGGGACAGCCCTGTGGGAAAGCCTCGTGAGAAAGACCTATGGGCAAGCCTCGGGGACAAGCCACTGATCCCTTGATCCACTCGACGGGAAGCGTGACACTGCTGCTACTGCTCGGGAGGAAAGCGCACGTGCATGCCCCCACTTGAGACGAGGACTGACTCCCCTGGGGAGACTCCAGAAGTAACCCAAGATCCATATCAGCACTGGAGAGAAATCCTTAGGTTCCGGCACCGACTCCACACAAGGTCTTAGGCCCCGGCATTGAAGGGAGAAGAATCCCGAGAGGCCTCGGAGACTCGCATGGGGACTGGCATTTCCTGAGGCCACCAGAGCGGGTCCCTGAGGTCCCCGTCGTAAGTCGAGAGCACCTGCCGCAACTCGAGAAAATCCAGGAGGTTCTCCCCTCCAGGCGAGATGAGGCCCATTTCCGCTGAGGCGTCTCGAGGCTAATCACACCTAACTTCTGGAACTTGCAAAGGGTCCTTCACACCCTTGCTGCAACTCAAGAAGTTCCCCGACATACCCGTCTCCATTCGAGAGGAAGCACGAGAGTCCCGCCCACATCCAGAGGAACTCCGTTTCCGCCTCATAGCTCGGGAGGAGGGATCCTTTCCCTGCGTGGTCGGGAAAGAATTCCTGGCGTTCAAGTCGGCAACTCAAGAGGAGGCGCTCTTCTCATGAAAGGTGAGAGAAACTCCAGGGTCGTGCCACCATTTCCAGAGTCCCCCAGATGTCTCAGTCCATTCCTGGGAATCCTGTTTTCTCTGCAGTGCCTCGACTTTCAAGCCGAGGATCGACTCACACCATGGTGGCACGTGGGAGAGCCCTGTGGGAAAGCCTCGTGGGAAAGCCTCGGAGGGAAAGCCACTGATCCTTGATCCACGTGAAGGGAAGCGTGACACTGCTGCTACAGCTCGGGAGGAAAAGCGAACGTGCGTGCTCCCACTTCGAGACGAGGACTGACTCCCCTGGGGAGACTCCAGAAGTACCCCAAGATCCATGTCAGCACTGGAGAGGAATCCTCAGGTTCCGGCACTGATTTCGCACAAGTTCTTAGGCCCTGGCATCGACGGCAGAGGAATCCCGAGACGACCCGAGCAACTCGCAAGGGAACTGGCCTTTCCTGAGGCCACCAGAGCGGGTCCCTGAGGTCCCCGTCGTAAGTCGAGAGCACCTGCCGCAACTCGGGAAAATCCAGGAGGTTCTCCTCTCCAGGCGAGGTGAGGCCCATTTCCGCTGAGGTTTCTCGAGGCTAATCACACCTAACCTCTGGAACTCCCAAAGGGTCCTTCACATCCTTGCTGCAACTCAAGAAGTTCCCCGACATACCCATCTCCACTCGAGAGGAAGCACGAGAGTCCCGCCCACATCCAGAGGAGCCCCGTTTCCGCCTCATAGCTCGAGAGGAGTGATCCTTTCCCTGCGTGGTCGGGAAAGAATTCCCGGCGTTCCCGGCGCAACTCAAGAGGAGGCGCTCTCTTCGGGAAGGGCGACATTAACTCCAGGGTCGTACCACCATTCCCAGAGTCCCCCAGATGTCTCAGTCCATTCCAGGGAAACCTGTTTTCCCTGCACTGCGTCGACTTTCAAGCCGAGGATCGACTGACACCACGTTGGCAAGTGGGACAGCCCTCTGGGAAAGCCTCGTGGGAAAACCTCGAGGGGAAAGCCACAGATTCCTTGATCCACTCGATGGAAAGCGTGACATTGCTGTTACAGCTCGGGAGGAAAGTGCACGTGCATGCCCCACTCGAGACGAGGACTGACTCCCCTGGGGAGACCTCAGAAATACCCCAATAACAATGTCAGCACTGGAGAGGAATCCTCAGGTTCCGGCACCGACTCCACACAAGGTCTTAGGCTCCGGCATCGACGGGAGAGGAATCCGAGAGGCCCCTGTGCAACTCGCAAGGGGACTGGCCTTTCCTGAGGCCACCAGAGCGGGTCCCTGAGGTTTCCATCGTAGGTCTAGAGCACCTGCCGCAACTCGAGAATATCCAGGACGTTCTCCCCTCCAGGCGAGATGAGTCCATTTCCGCTGCGGCGTCTCGAGGCTAATCACACCTAACCTCTGGAACTTCCAAACGGTCCTTCACACCCTTTTGCTGCCTCTAGAAGTTTCCCCAACATACCCG
>NW_017218318.1:0-22520 GCF_001704415.2 Capra hircus | reverse complement strand
GCCAGGGATCGAACCTGTGTTCTCTTACATCTCCTGCATTGGCAGGCAGATTCTTTACCACTGACCACAAGGGAAGCCAGTCCTGGCTTCCCTGAGTTGATTTAAGGTTCCTTGCATCTGGGAGGCAAAAGAGGAAAAGATCTCTGGATAGAGGGGTGACGGAAGACAAATTCTTAACCTGGTGTCTGCCCTGTGCCTGATCTGATGAGAGTTCTGGCGGCCCCTAGAGGGAGGGGTCAGTGCCTAATGGCTGAAGGTGCTCTGTTCATCAGAGGTTCTGACATGTTGGGCCCCAAGAAGGGTTATGTGATTATTGTGCAGAGGAGATAAAACATGAAAAGAAAATTACTCAAGATACAAAAGGGCGAGAAGGGTTATACTCTCCAGACCTACTCTTCCTGAGACCATCACATAGCACTGGGGCTATAGGATCTTAAAGCGAGCGCCGAGAATGGCAAATCATAGAAGAGAAAACAGAAATAGGTGCCTACCTGGCAACCACAAAGTACCAATAGGTACCTGACAACAAACACAGCTCAGAAGAACATGGGCAAGCGTTTTCCTAACTACCTGGAAGATACTTGCCCTGTGAAGTCCCAGGGGCATCGAGGAATTTCTAGTGGCAGTTGGAAGATCAAGCCACTCAAAATGGCTGTGTTCTTGCTCTCTGTCTCTCCCCTGTCCGACTAGCGCCTACTTCACCTACACCCTACTCGCAGGACTAACGTCCCCACCTCCTTGCCCCACGGCCCCAGCTAACTATAGCTTACCAAACGGCTGATGAGGAGTCTGCCCCTCAACTGGTTTCGGCGATCAGCTGTTTCTGCGCAACGTGGGGTTGGGTGCCCACGAGTATGGGTTCTTATCTGCGCATGCGTGCGTTTGTGCATGCACACTTGTGTGCGTCTGTGGTGTGCGCATGCGTGCTTGTGTGGGCGTCCGCGTGCACATGTGGGTGCCGAGTGCGTGCATGGGTGCGTGTCTACGTATGTGCTTGCATGCATGTGTGCGTGTGTGGGTGCATGTGTGGGTGCGTGGCTGCATGCGTGAGTGTGCGGCTGCATGCTTGGGCGCCTGCGTGTGTAAGCGGGTGCCTGAGTGCATGCGTGCATGGGCACCTGTGTGTGTGGGTGCCTGCATGCTTGCACGCATGTGTGTTCAGCCATGTCTCAGTCTTTAACTGTAGCCTGCCAGGCATTCTCCAGCCGAGCATAGCCATTTCCTCTCCATGGCATCTGCCTGCAGGGATCACCCGAGTGTCAATTCCATATAATTGGTAATGCTGGCTTCCCCCAGCAGTGAAACCTGCCAACGTGTCCGTGCTACCTGGTTGCTCCTGCATTGCACACGATGGGATGTTGTTCCAGGACCTTGCTTGAGACAGGCAGGGTCCTCCATCGGGTAAACCATGATGTCTTCGTCTGTGTCGCTGACTTAGGGCCCTTTCTTTGGTCGTGAAACTGGGGGCAAGTGAGGCCTTGCTGGCCTATGGGATGCAACAGAATAGTGGTCTTGGGCTAGGAATCCTTAATTTGGGCATTAATGTGTGTATTTTAAAATTTTTATTTAGTTTTTGGTTGTGCTGGATTTTTTGTTGCTGCTCGGGGCTTTTTCTACTTGGGGGAGAGCTGGGGGCTTCTCACTGCAGTGGCTTCTCTTGCGGAGCACTGGCTCTGGGGCATGTGGGCTGAGCAGTTCTTTCTCAGAACCTTGTGGCCGGCTTAGTTTCTTTCAGGGCATACAGAGAGGGACGGATTGAACCAGTGTACCTGCATTGGCAGATGGATTCTTTTCCACTGCATCACCTGGGAAGTCCAGTTTGGGCATAAAAATGTGACATCATTCATACCCAAACTGCTAAGATCTGGGAAGATTTTAATTATTCCACTGTAGGGTGTGTTGCCCCCATCTCCTTGGAGAAGATTATACAGATGGTGATTTGTCAAACTACTTCCATTATATTAAGGTGCTCTGTGGAAAGAATATTCAATAATCAAAGTAGTTGAGAATACTAGATGAAATAACATTAAGTAGGTGTCTTGACTGAAAAACTCAGGTTATTAATGTGCTAATGGGGCAGTGAATCTTTGTGTCAATCAGGATATGCTAGGTTATGCTGCAACAAAAATTGGCTCTACAATTTCAGTGGCGTATATCAACAAAGATTTAATTCACTAGTCCTGCACACATCATCTTCTCTTTGGGACCTAGGCTGAAGCAATAGACTATTTTTCATTTGTTAGTATTCAAGAGAAGTTTATCTTTATTTTTACACAGAATAAAGTGCACAGGCCTTTATGATTTTCTGTGTAGAAGTACAGGGAAGTTAATGCCCGTGGGACAAACTTTGATCAGTGTAGAGACAGGAGACAGCAGAGAGTCAGCAGCTAAGTTCCCTATGCGTTCCCTCTCTGATGGGCTGTACTGGGGCACAGTTCTTTCAGCTTGGTACCTGGTGGACACACCTGAGAGAATCAGGTGTTTCTCTCATGGAGTTTGATGGAAAGTTTGTTGGGAAGCAGTGACCAGTATCACAGGACATCCTCTTATATTTGAGTATTTATTCATTTATTTGGGTGCTCGGAGTCTTCGTTGTGGCACGTGGGATCTTTAGTTGTGGCGTGTGAACTCTTCTTTGCGGCATGTAGGATCTAGTTCCCAGACCAGGGACTGAACCCAGGCCCCCTGCTTTGGGAGTGCAGAGGAGTCTTAGCCACTGGAGCACCAGGGAAGTCCCTCACCTTGTATTTGAATGTCTCTCTTTTCTCCTCACTTTAGCTGCCATGGATTATACCTCCCATGAAAGCTTTAGCATTTAAACCTTTCTTCAGGCTCTGTTTTCCAGGGAACCCAGGCTAACACAGTGTGGGAAAATATCAGGGCTTTCTGGTCTCATAGACCAGTGGAATTGTGCTATGTTAGGCCTCCTTGGTATTTCTCCATCTCACAAAGTACACCCACAGCTTTGCACATACTGTTTCTCTATATGGAACATTCTTTCAGACATACGCATGGTTTATTCCCTCACCTCCTTCAGGTCGTTGCCCAAATATTGCCTACTTACTGAGACCATCCCTGCTCTCCTGTTTAAATTTGCACACATATACTGCACTGTATTCCTTCACGCCCATTTATTTTATTTCTTGTTATTTCTAGAATAATAGCTCCATAGTATATGTCATCATTCTTGGTAAGCTCCATGAGAGGAAAAACATTCAGTAAGTATTTGTGGGGCAGCTGGATGGATGGATGGATGATGGATGAATGGATGGATAGAGTGATGATGAATAGATGAACAGATGGAGCAGTCGGTGATAAGGAGCTGTTCTTTTTCATGGTTCAGGATCTCTGTAAATATGGTATTAAAAAAACTGCAACTGAACTTCAGTTTCAGGATTCATGGGCAGTTCAGAAAAGAAACTGTTGAACCAGACTGTGCTGAATGTTTTCTTCAGTTACTGCCATCAGTTGTTGGGCTAATCAGTTTTGGAAGGCATCCTAGTATGCCTTCCAAAACAGTCTCATTAGGCTGTTTTGAAACTATTGATGTCAGAATATAGCACTCTTATCCCTTCCTTTTTCATCGTTAATTAATGAATTAAAAGTCCACTATAGCAGTGTTAAAATCTAGCCCAGGAAGAAGGTGGTCCTGGGCTGGCTAGCTGCATCTCATTCCATCTGATGCTGCTGAGGCCTGGCCATCAGTGTGCATTTGAGGGAGACAACAAAAACCCACCGATAAGATGGCTGGAGAGCTTGCTAAGTTTAGAGGCATCCATTAAAGGGACTCTCCTTTTTAGCAAAATGGAAGTTTGTTCTTTAAAAATTTTGTTTTGAATTATTAATTTATGTAGAGATAAAAGAATTCTTGGATTTTTAAGCCTGATCAGCTTGGGTTCACAAAATCATGCTACCTCTATTAAGATGAAGAAAGGCCGTCTGTTTGTCTAGAAGAGAATTGACTCGCTTTTGAGTATCTTGTAAAGTGGCAAATGATGAACCATTTTAAGTGGGTTGGTTTAGTTATGTCTACAGTTTGTTTAGTATTTTAACTATTTATAAGGCACGCCGTAATGTTGGGAAATGAGTATAAACCCTAGTTTGGGTGGTATCTGGATGTTTGTAGCCCTTCTTTAGCACCTATAATTCTAACCATAAGAGCTTCTACTTAGCGCTTATGTTGATCCAGGAATCACATTCAATGCTTCCAGTATGCTGTTTTTTCTTCACAACAATCTTAGGAGTGAAGTATTACTATATCCCCATTTTAAAGCTCAGAAAACTGCCATTTAATGGGGCTAAGAACCTGCCCAGGGTCTTACAGCCGTTAAGGATCACAGGCATGGCTTTAGCATGTGTGTTGTTCAGTTGCCCTGTCATATCCCACTCTTTGTGACCCCATGGACTGCAGCACGCCAGGCCTCCCTGTCCCTCCCTGACCTTTTAGTGTTTGGCTTCTCAGTGTAATATGCTCGGGCTTCATCCACAAGGTAGTGTGTATCACTGCTTTAACCACAGACACTTTTCACTCACTTAACATCCTCCTGTTCCCACTTCACCCTACAAACACACTGGATAGGAACTTGTGGTCTTGAAACTGAGCCAGACTCTGTGGGGCCTTCCTGACAACATACCCTTCATGTCTCCTACCTCTTGTTTATAAAAAGGATTTAGCCTCTTAGACCTTCCCCACGTTCCAAAGAGTATATTTAATCAGAGAAGTGAGAAGATGCAGAAACAACAACAATAGCAGTCAAGCAAGACAAAATTACAGCAGTTTAACCATAAAATGAAATCAAAGGCCTTTAGTTCCTCCTTAAGGGTTATAGATAATATCCTGAGCCATACCTTCAATTGTTTCTGAGGATACTAAAACCATACAAGGGTCAGAAAGTAACTGCATGCTGACCACAAGCATGTAGACCCCAGACTGGTTGGAACCAGAAGGTTGATGATGTTAACTTCCAATATACCACCCAGTTACCTCACCACAACCAATTAGAAGAATGTCCACGAGCTGATCATGCACCCTACAACCTTCAAACCTAATAATGTTGCCTTTAAAAACCCTTGCCTGAAAGCCATCAGGGGCTTCAGGCCTTTTGAGCATGAGCTACCCATTCTCCTTGCTTGGCCCTGCAATAAACACTGTCCTTTCCATCACCCAACCCCATGTCAGTAGGTTGATTTTGCTGCAAGTCAGGCAAGCAAACCCAAGTTTGGCTCAATAACCATCTCTTCAGTCCTCTCCCGTAGTTCTGTTCTGTTCTTTTTTTTAAATCAAGTGCCTCTTTGGGGAAAGGGTGGCTGTTTATTCAAGTATATGTGTGTCGTATCCCATAGACTTATTTAATAGTTTGAATGGACATAAGAAGAAAATACCCAAAGATAATCACGCTAAATAGCTATATCACTCTGGATATGTCACTTAATCTCTCTTACACTTAGTTTCTTCACAACGAGACTGGATCCAAGCCCTAAGAGTCATTGTAATGAAAATTGTATGATTCTTTTCCCCAGACATTCTGGCTTATTTGTTCCTTAATCTGTTATTCCAGAGAGCTACTTTTTCTCTGTGGTATATTAGAGTAAAACTGATACTGATGAACCACTGGGTATGTGATCCTGGAGGTTATAAACCATAGCTTGTATGAGTTTACAATTCAATTGGAGCTAAGAAATAGATGAGCATGTGACAATGGATATTTATAACCAGAGGACAAATCTTGTTAGGAGGGATTAAATATTCATTGCTGAACAACATACATACCCCGTAGAGAACCTGGTAGAAGTGCCAACAAGAAATATCAGTCTGCCCTCGTCTTCACGTGTCACTGCCCTCTTTGATTTGACCAGTCATCTGTGGGTTAAATGGCTACAGAATGCTTCTGGAAAGCAAGAGGCATTTTAAAATTAAAGTTTACCTAGCTGGTACACCAGACAGAACATTCTCTCTTGAATTTTAGTGCTCAATTTGTTTTTATTTGTTCTAAACTTTTATTATAAAACTTTTCAAACAGACAGCAAAATTGAAAGAATTTTACCATAAACCCCTATATACCTACCTCCTAGGATCTACTGTCAACATTTTACTGTACTTGTTTTATTATATATTTATCCATCGTTCTATCCATTCATTGATCCATCTTTTTTTTTTTTTAACGAGTTTGAAGTAAACTACACATATCCTTATGCATGCCATTAGAATTTTAGGCTTTGTTTGTCAGTTTTTCTGTTGATGTAAAATGTATATACAATGAAATATGGAAATCTTAAAGTATGCATTCATTGAGTTTTGACAGCTGCACACAACTGGTTAATCCAAAATGCTATCAAAGCAGATAATGTAACATTTGTTTTTTAATTTAATTTTTATTATATGTTTTTCTCAAAAATGTGATAGCATGACTAGTTAAACTGAAAGGCTACAGTCACCTGCCCCTTCCTCTCAATCTCATCTGTCTGCTTCTCAAAGGCAACTACTTTCAAATCTTTTACCTACTTCTGGGAATTCTTTCTATATCCCTGTATAGAATGTTAATACTTCTATTTCTTAAGTTTTCAATTTTAGAATTTTCTCTTGGTTAGCTATTTGGAAGAATAGGATTTAGCTACCTCAAACAATTCTTTAAACATATACTTTTTCTTCCCTCCACCCTGAATATATTTATAGCATGTATTTGGTTAAATTAATATGCAGTGTTTATATTATTTCAACTATGTAAATATTGCTCATAGTAGACAGTAGATATGATCACATTCTATATCCAAACTTTGTTTTTCCTAAGTTACTAATCACCTGTTTTTTGGTTGCTTTTAAAATGTTGTTGTTGTTGTTCAGTCACTAAGTCATGTCTGACCCTTTTTGACCCCATGGACTGCAGCACTCCAGGCTTCCCCATCCTTCATTATCTCCCAGAGTCTGTTCAATTCATTAATATTGAGTCGGTGATACCATCCAACCATCTTATCCTCTGTCGTCCCCTTCTCCTCCCTCTTTCGATCTTTCCCAGCATCAGGGTCTTTTTCAATGAGTTGGCTCTTTGCATCAAGTGGCCAAAGTATTGGAGCTTCAGCATCAGTCCTTCCAATGAATATTCAGAGTTGACTTCCTTTAGGACTGACTGGTATGATCTTGCAGTCCAAGGGACTCTCAAGAGTCTTCTCCAGCACCACAGTTCAAAAGCATCAATTCTTCTGCGCTCAGCCCTCTTTATGGTTTAACTCCCACATCTGTACATGACTACTGGAAAAACCATAGCTTTGACTGTATGGACATTTGTTGGCAAAGTGATGCCTTTGCTTTTTGATACTGTCTGGGTGTCTAGGTTTGTCATAGCTTTCCTTCCAAGGAGCAAGCCTCTTTTAATTTCATGGCTGCAGTCACCATCCACAGTGACTTTTTGGGAGCCCAAGAAAATAAAACATCTGTCACTGTTCCACTTTTCCCCCATTTATTTGCCGTGAAGTGATGGGACCAGATGCCATGATCTTTGTTTTTTTAAGGTGGAGTTTGAAGCCAACATTTTCACTCTCCTCTTTCACCCTCATCAAGAGGCTCTTTAGTTCCTCTTCACTTTCTGCCATTAGAGCGGTATTATCTCCATATCTGAGGTTGTTGCTATTTCTCCTGGCAACCTTGAATCCAGCTTGTGATTCATCTAGCCTGGCATTTCGCATGATGTATTCTGTGTAGAAGTTAAATAAGCAGGGTGACAATATACAGCCTTGTTGTACTCCTTTCCCAATTTTGAACCAGTCTGTTGTTCCATGTCCGGTTCTAACTATTGCTTCTTGGCCTGCATACAGGTTTCTCAGGAAGCAGGTGAGGTGGTCTGGTATTTCCATCTCTTTAAGAATTGTCCGTAGTTTGTCGTGATCCACACAGTCAAAAGCTTTAGTGTTGTCAGTGAACAGAAGTAGGTGTTTTTCTGCAATTCCTTTGCTTTTTCTATGATGTTGGCAATGTGATCTCTGGTTCCTCTCTGCCTTTTCTAAATCCAGCTTGCACATCTGGAACGTGTCTCTCATCAGTTCATGTCTAAGCTCTCTAAGAAAACTTTCAAAATCTTTTCAATGTGGTTTAACACATTAAGTAGCGCACCAGTTCCATTTTCTCTCGGAGGCATCATTCCAATCTTTACTATTTGTTCCCTAGGCCCTGAGGGCTGCCCTCAGGACCCTTCTTCACCTCCTCTGGCCTGTGTTGGATTTCTTATTTCTGGATCCTACATCTTCTTCATGGTTCCATCCCTGCTTTTGATGAAACACATCCTGCAGTAGTTTCTTGAACAGGTAAACTCTGAAAGTCAAGTCTTTTTATACCTCCCCTATCTAAAAGTGGGGTTTTTCTGATAGCTCAGTTGGTAACAAATCCACCTGCAATGCTGGAGACCCCGGTTTAATTCCTGGGTCAGGAAGATCCCCTGCAGATGGGAAAGGGTACCCACTCCAGTATTCTGGCCTGGAGAATTCCATGGACTGTATAGTCCATGGGGACAGTCCATGGGGTTACCAAAAAGTTGGACGTGACTGAGCAACTTTCGTTTTAATGGATCTAAAAGTATTTTTATTCTAGCATCATATTCCAGTAATCATTTGTCTATCTGTTAGCTCAGTTCAGTCGCTCAGTCATGTCCAACTCTTTGCAACCCCATAAATCGCAGCATGCCAGGCCTCCCAGTCCATCACCAACTCCCGGAGTTCACTCAAACTCATGTCCATCGAGTCAGTGATGCCATCTAGCCATCTCATCCTCTGCCGTCCCCTTCTTCTGCCTTCAATCTTTCCAGCATCAGGGTTTTTTTCCAGTGAGTCAGCTCTTCACATCAGGTAGCCAAAGTATTGGAACTTCAGCTTCAGCGTCAGTCCTTCCAATGAATATTCAGGGTTGATTTCCTTGCAGTCCAAGGGACTCTCAAGAGTCTTCTTGAACACCACAGTTCAAAAGATTTTTAAAATATTTATTTATTTGGCTGTGCTGGGTCTTAGTTGCAGCATGTGGGGTCTAGCTCCCTGACCAGGGATGGAACCAAAGCCCCCTGCATTGGGAGCACAGAGTCTTAGCTACTGGACCACCAGGGAAGTGCCAGATTTTCAGTGTTTAGAAATATCTTCATTTGGCCTCCAGTCCTTTTTTTTTTTTTTTTTTTTTTTTTTTTAGGCAGAGCCAGGGCAGGGTAGGGGGAGGAGTTCAGTTACTCACAATGTTAAAAGTTCACATTGAAATCAAATGAAACAAAATCAGGATAAAGTGAGGCCTTGATTAATACATCATCCAGCAACAAAGCAGCTGAAAGCAGAGTGAAGTGGAGACTTGTCAGAGTGCTCTTTTGACTCTGCCTAAGGCAGGCAGCCGGAGAGGAGACATGACAGCACCCCTCAGATTCCTCCACAACAAGCTGGGAGCCTGGTGTAGTTGGGAACAAGACTGTACTGTGCTGAGCCAGGTGACCCAGTCATCTGGGAGTGGGAAAGAACCGTATTTTGCTTCACCTGGAAAGGAAGAAATAGGAGTTTCCTGCCAAGCTCTAGTGGGGCTTCAGTATTGCATGACTTTTGTGTCTCTATCTGCTCAGGGGCCAGACTTCTAGGCACTGAGCCATGGCTGACAAGAGCTCATGGTCAAAGTTTGGAGATTTGAGACTTCTTTTTTTTTTTTAATTTCCTAGATGGGCTTCTTATTTTGCCATCCCGACTTCCCTGGTTGGAGAAGGCAATGGCAACCCACTCCAGTACTTTTGCCTGGAAAATCCCATGGACAGAGGAGCCTGGTAGGCTGCACTCCATGGGGTTGCTAGGAGTCAGACAGGACTGAGCGACTTCTCTTTCACTTTTTACTTTCATGCATTGGAGAAGGAAATGGTAACCCACTCCAGTGTTCTTGCCTGGAGAGTCCCAGGGACGGGGGTGCCTGGTGGCCTGCCGTCTCTGGGGCCGCACAGAGTCGGACACGACTGAGGCGACTTAGCAGCAGCAGCAGCAGCAGCAGCAGCAGCAGCAGCAGCAGCAGCAGCAGCAGCAGCAGCAGCAGCAGCAGCAGCAGCAGCTTCCCTGGTGGCTAAAAGGTTAAAGCATCTCAAAGGTTAAAGCGTCTGCCTGGAATGCAGAAGACCCGATCCCTGGATAGGGAAGATCCCCTGGAGAAGGAAACGGCAACCCACTCTAGTACTCTTGCCTGGAGAATCCCATGGAGGGAGGAGCCTGGTAGGTAGGCTACAGTCCATGGGGTCACAAAGAGTCGGACATGACTGAGCGACTTCACTCATTCACTCACTCACTCATGGTACTGCTGCCACCTAGTGTTAAGCAGAAGAAAGCGTCTTACGACTGCCACGAACAGTAAGACCATAAAATAACGCAAAAGCTACCTTTTTCTGGAGAAGCCAATGGCAACCCACTCCAGTACTCTTGCCTGGAAAATCCCATGGACAGATGAGCCTGGTAGGCTGCAGTCCATGGGGTCGCTAAGAGTCGGGTGCGACTGAGCGACTTCACTTTCACTTTTCACTTTCTTGCATTGGAGAAGGAAATGGCAACCCACTCCAGTGTTCTTGCCTGGAGAATCCCAGGGACAGAGGAGCCTAGTGGGCTGCCCTATGGGGTCGCACAGACTCGGACACGACTGCAGCGACTTAGCAGCAGTAGCAGCAGCACCTTTTTCTAACCCCTTCAGCCTGACTCTCCTCCATTCTCAGGAATATATAAATAATCATTTCTGTGCCCAATCAGGGCACTAGCAGAGTTCATAAAATCATAGGGGGAAAAGGTGAGGCTTAGCCAGATTGATCCTGTTCCAAAATAATTTCTTCAACCATCTAAGGCTTAAGAGTTCCTAATGAAAGCTGTGAGGTTTGTTTTGGTTCGCTGAGTGTTTTCCTAGTAGGGACCTGGGGCAAGTGTTAAAACTAAAGATTATGTCAACTTGAGTATACATTCTTAATTCTTACCTCTAGGGTAGTGCTATCCAACAGAAATATTATGCAAGCCACATATGAGTTTTAATTTTCTAGTTATCACATATTAAAAAATAAATATAGACATGAAATTAATTTTAATAATACATTTGCATTATTTAAAGAACATATTTAATTTTAATGTACTTAAAATAGACTATTTTAGTTCAGTTCAGTTCAGTAACTCAGTCATGTCCGACTCTTTGTGATCCCATGGACTGCAGCACACCAGGCCTCCCTGTCCATCACCAACTCCTAGAGCTTGCCCAAACTCATGTCCATTGATTCAGTGATGCCATCCAACCATCTCATCCTCTGTCATCCCCTTCTCCTCCTGCCTTCAATCTTTCCCAGCATCAGGGTCTTTTCCAGTGAGTCAGTTCTTTGCATCAGGTGGCCAAAGTACTGGAGTTTCAGCTTCAGCATCAGTCCTTCCAATGAATATTCAGGACTGATTTCCTTTAGGAAGGACTGGTTCGATCTCCTTGCTGTCCAAGGATCTCTCCAGAGTCTTCTCCAATGCCACAGTTCAAAAGCATCGATTCTTTGATGCTCAGCTTTCTTTATAGTCCAACTCTCCTATCCGTACATGATTACTGGAAATAATGGGATTAACTGGTTCTTATTTGGAAGACCTAACGGGTTCACCCCTAATGGCACTCAGGCATAACATGGGGGTGCAGACCTGTGGTATGACAGTGAGACTAGCCAGTGAAATGTTTCTCGTAGAGCCAGGGCCCGCTCCTCCCAGTGGGGTGACTCTGGGTTTGTGACCAGCAGGGGTGGCCTGTCTGTGTTGTATTTGTGGTATCTGGTTGAAGTGTCCCGTCTACAAACCTGATCCAAGCAATACCACAGAAGAGGGGCAGGCCAAGATTGTCTGGGTCCTGCGGGGTGTGTTGGAGAGGAGTGTATGGTCAGGCCCCCCAAGATGCCTGTTGTCTTGCTGTCTGTCCCTCCCCTGCCCGACCAGTGCCTGCTTCACCTGCACCCTACGCACATGACTCACCCTCCTAGTTCTTTCCCCAGACCCCAGCTGGTGATTATTCTTATCAAAAGGGTTATGAGGAGAGGGCCCCCCTACTGGTTTCCCTGGTAACTAATGAGCCCACCTGATGTCAATTTTGGCTCTAACGGACACCCTCCCCCTCTCCCGAGGAGTGAAGCCTGCCACCATGCCCTGCCTCCCATCACCCCACACGGTGGGGTGTTCCCCCAGGACCTTGCTTCAGACAGGTAGGCTCCCCCATCCATTAAACCGTGATGTCTCCGTCGTGCACTCCGGGCTCTTTCTTTGGTCTTGAAGCTGGGTACATTTAGGGATTATAGGCCTGTGGGGTGCAGCCCAACACCACCCAAAAGCCCTCCCATTCCATCCCCACCCCTAGCTTGTAGAACATCTTTTGGTTCATACTTCCCCTCTTTGTGAAATCAGTATGTTTGGGCGCTTCCTTTTTTTTCAGAAGAGCTACAACAAGTCCCTGTGAGGGTTCAGAAGGCAGCTCCTCAGCAGCCACACCCCCTCGAACATGTACATTGTTCCATGTACAGGTCTCATGGATGCTTCTTGACCTGGTTTCTCAGGAGACAGGTAAGGTGGTCTTGGTATTCCCATGTCTTCAAGAATTTTCCAGTTTGTTGTGATCTACACAGTTAAAGGCTTTAGCATAGTCATGAAGCAGATGTTTTTCTAGAATTCCCTGGCTTTCTCTCTGATCCAACAGATGTTGGCAATTTGATCTTTGGTTCCTCTGCCTTTGATCTCTGGTTCCTCTTCCTGCACCTTGAACATCTGGAATTCTCAGTTCAAATAGTGCTGAAGCCCAGCTTGAAGGATTTTGAGCATAACTTTACTAGCATGTGAAATAAGCACAATTATACAGGAGTTTGAACATTCTTTGGCATTGCCCTTCTTTGCAATTGGAATGAAAACTGACCTTTTCCAGTCCTGTGGCCACTGCTGAGCTTTCCAAATTTGCTGACATATTGAGTGCAGCACTTTAACAACATCACCTTATAGGACTTTAACTAGCTCAGCTGGAATTCCATCACCTCCACTAGCTTTATTCATAGTAATGCTTCCTAAAGCCTACGAGATTTCACACTCCAAGATATCTGGCTCTTAGGTGAATGACCACACCATTGTGGTTGTCTGGACGGTTAAGACCCTTTTTGTACAATTCTTCTGTGTAGTCTTGCCAGCTCTTGTTAATCTCTTCTGCTTCTGTTAGTTCCTTACCGTTTTTGTCCTTTATAGTGCCTATTCTTGCATGAAATGTTCCCTCGATATCTCCAATTTTCTTGAAGAGATGTCTAGTCTCTCCCATTCTCTCGGTTTCCTCTACTACTTTGCACTGTTCACTGAAGAAGGCCTTCTTATCTATTCTTGCTCTTCTCTGGACCTGTATCACCATGTGATTAAATTAAGCATGGTCTTTGACCCCTACATAGGCACAAGGCACCATGAGACCTCTAAGGAGGAGTGTCCATCTCAACCAGTAAGCATGGGCAGGGAAGGAGGAGGACTTTCTGAAAGAAGGGGCATGAGCCTCAGCTGTATCCTAAAGGGAGAGGAGGCCAAGAGGAGGAGGAATGGTATTCCAGGTCCAGGAAACAGGACGAGCAAGGCCTGGAGGCTCCTGTATGCAAGAATTTAAGAAGTGCTATATTTCTGTCAGAGCATCAAGAGACATAGAGAAGGTTAGAGGAAAAGTTGGAGAAGGAAATGGCAACCCACTCCAGTATTCTTGCCTAGAGAATCCCATGGACAGAGGAGCCTGGTAGGCTGCTGTCCATAGGGTCGCACAGAGTTGGACATGACTGAAGTGACTTAGCATGCATGCATGCGTTGGAGAAGGACATGGCAACCCATTCGCGTATTCTTGCCTGGAGAATCCCAGGGACAGAGGAGCCTGGTGGGCTGCCGTCTATGGGGTCTCACAGGGTTGGACACCACTGAAGTGACTTAGTAGCAGCAGCAGAGGAAAAGTTTGCGACTCGGAGTCTGTGTCACCGAGGGTGGCATATGCTCTCTTCTCAAGCTTGGGCTTTATCCTTAAGGCAACTGGAAGCCATTGAAAGACTTTCAAACAATGTGACAGGAGCAGATGTATCACATGGACCATCAGTTAATGCAGAGGGGAGAGGCGGCTTTGCCAGTAGTCCAGGTAGAGGGGGTGGTGAGCTCCGGAAATGGGGGCCATTGGAGGACAGATAGAAATGGAGAAACAGTCACATGATAAAATCAACAGGACTCCAGGGCTAACTGGGGCAGGGTCTGGGAGATGGTGCTGTGGAGGCTGGTTCTCTAAGGGATTGTGTGCTTGGTGGCATCTCCATCTGGGACACAGGAGGATTTAAGTGGAGCCTGCCCTGAAGGGAAGAAGATGTGCTCAGGCTGAGTCTTAGTAGTGAGAGGCTGGAGATGATGTCCCCCTGGATGAAATCATTTTCCGTATTCTTTTAAAGAAAGCAGCCAGTGTAGATCACACTTCAGAATCATTTCTTTGTTTTTTAAATAAAGGGTTAAAATGAAAGATTTGGGCACGCAAGGGATCTAGCTCCAATTTTTCAGAAATTATGGCATGTAAGTTTCTTCATTGCCTAAGAAGTCAGGTGAGGTATTGCTGTGCTGTAAATACGCCTGCATATGGAGTGGATTACATTAGATGGGCAGCATGTCCATTGATTGTTTCTAAGACTCTTCGGTACTTTCTGAGTCTTTTATGCATCTGAATCTCTAGAAAACTGTTTTGGAGAAGCTTTGGCCTTAGCTCAGCCTTTCAATGACTTGCTTGAGGGCAGAGGTGAATGCAGTCATCTTCTTGGAACACAAGTGGATTTCCTAGAAAAAGAGCCGCAGGGAACACCATGAACAGACTTGCCTCACGCTCTTGGGACAGTCTATTCACCACCCAGGTCACTTGAGAAGAGAAACCCAAATCCACGTCCAGAAAGTGAAGAGAGAAGGAATGTCAGAATTCTCAGAGCCTCTTAGTGCTTTCGCTACTTGAGTTCACCTCAAACTTCACCCCGAACCACTGGGCAATGAAAATGGAGTTTACACACTTCTTTTCACAATATTATGGGATGTAGAAAGTCTAAATGAAGTTGTTAGCATCCTTATCGGTGGCTTTTTACATTTGGTGACCTTCAGTGAGATGTTTGAAAAGTCCGTCAACCTCTTGGACTTACTACCAGCATGAACCCCCAGATCGACCCAGCAGGACGTGTTCCACGTGTGGAGCCCTGCAGACTCCCTGTTTGTGCTTTTCTTTTGTTAGGCTACCTGAAGTGGAACTAGAATTCAAAGAGTAAGTTCCCGTGTAACTGTCACTCGGGGGTACTGAGGACTTACTAAGTGCTAGTCACTATAGTAACTCCTTTGCAAACTCATTTACACTCCCGCACAATCCCACTTCACAGATGAGAGTGTGGGGGCATACAGAGGGTCAGTGAGTTATCCAGAGCCACAGAGGAGAGGCGGAAGAACTGAGATTCAAACACAGAACTCTGGAGCCTGTATTTTTTTTAATTACTTTTTTATCTTTATTTATTTGGCTGCACCAGGACTTGTTGTGGCACTTGAAATCTTGGATCTTAGTTTCCTCAGGTGAGGTCCAGTTCCCCCACTGGGGATTGGCCCCCTGCATTGAGAGTGTGGAGTGTTAGCCCCTGGGCCACCAGGGAAGTCTGGCCCCCATTTTTTTTTGACACATGCCCTAGGCATTGGGCCGCTCACCCAGAGTGAAGTCTACATCAGGCCAAATAAAGACAGAGCCTGAGAATGGGGCTTTTAAGGGAGCTGTCAGCTGAAATAGTAACACTTGAGAATAGTTTTTACAGTTCTTTGCCTAACTCTTCTCTCGTTCTTAAACTATATGAAAATAGCAATGATAGTTATTTTAAAGCTCTATCTTATAACTTTAGCTGTAGTGACTATGATCTGTTAATTACCATTACCATTAATATACCATTACTAGATGCAGAAGCCAAGAATTTCTTAATTTTTATTAAAATATAGTGTTGTCAAAATGTTGAGTTGCATCATTCCTAGTAATCTGAATGGTGTACTAGAAAGTTCACCTCCTCAAATATCTTTTCCTTATGTGATGGATGACAGTTTAAGGTTAAATAATCTCCAGAATGCTTACCTGATACAACGTTTTATTCTCTGCATCAGTTTATGTTCAGTTGCTCAGTCATGTCTGACTCTCTGTGACCCCATGGACTGCAGCACACTAGGCCTCCCTGTCCATCACCAACTCCCGGAGTTTACTCAAACTCATATCCATCGAGTTGGTGATGCCATCCAACCATTTCATCCTCTGTTGTCCCCTTCTCCTCCTGCCTTCAGTCTTGCCCAGCATCAGGGTCTTTTCCAGTGAGTCAGTTCTTTGCATCAGGCAGCCAAAGCATTGGAGTTTCAGCTTCAGCATCAGTCCTTCCAATGAATATTCAGGACTGATTTCCTTTAGGATGGACTGGTTGGATATCCTCGCTGTCCAAGGAACATTCTAGAGTCCTCTCCAACACCACAGTTCAAAAGCATCAATTCCTTGGCACTCAGCTTTCTTTATAGTCCAACTCTTACATCCATACATGACCACTGGAAAAACCATACCTTTGACTAGATGGACCTTTGTTGGCAAAGTAATCTCTCTGCTTTTTAATATGCTGTGTAGGTTGGTCACAGCCTTTAAGTTTAATCATGCCCCACTTGTTTATTTTCTTTTGCCCAGTTTTGATTGATGTCTTTATTAACCCTTTTAATTTTAACCGTGTGTAATTACATTTCAGGTTGTCTTTTATAAGCAGCACATAATCATATTTTGTTTCTAGCCTAGTCTGAGCAAGACTTTATTCCAGAGTGTAAAACATTTACAATTAGCATAAGAATTGATGCATTTCCTCCTATTTCTGGAATCTTTTTCATACTCTTCTTTTCTGCTCATTTGCTATATTTTCTACATTTTCCTCTCACTTGCCATTGTTTTCTTTCTTTCTTTTTTTTTTGGTGATAATTTGAAAGGTGGTTCTTAATTCTTGTAGTGATTGCCTTTAAGTTCATTAGATGTAACCCTTAAACTATGCTTCTTCGGTTGTCAAAATGAAGAGCAAATGAGTAATTTTTTTGGTAGGCTTCATTTTTGTTTATCTTGTTTTGCTTTTACATCCACAAATTCTCATCTTTACTAATGTAATCTAGGGTCATAAAACTTCTCCATCCATGGCATTTTCCAGGCAAGAATACTGGAGTGGGTTGCCATTTCCTTCTCCAGCGAATCTTCCCAAACCAGGGATCAATCCCAGGTCTCCTGCATTGCAGGCAGACTCCTCACCCTCTGAGCCACCAGGGAAGTCAATTTATTATATAAATGTTCTTTTTTAAGATGTGGCTTTGGATTTTGCATTCAACTTTGTAATCATATTTCCAACAATTATTTTCATTAAACTGAATATTTAATTGACTTTCTACTTTGCTGCCAACCTCTTTATGGTGTGGTACAATATCTTCCACTATAGATTGCAGATAAGAATTACCTGGAGATTGTTTTTAATAAATTCACATTCCCTGAGTCTACCTCCCATATAGATATTCTAATTGTATGCATCTAGCACAGCCTTCGCATGACCCTTCTCTGGCTTCAGCCTTATTGTACTCTGACAATTGTAGCCTGAATTGCTGCAGGGGAAGTTGTGGGAGAAAGGGTGGGGGAGGAGGGAAAGGGAGGACTTCAAGAAAGGGTTTCCTAGGAGAAGGAAGAATTCCTAATTTTCCAATAAGTCCAGAAGATGCTGAAAGCTTCTCTTTACAGTCGCCCCCACCACCCTTATCTCCAATCCCCAGTTAAGAACTGAAGATTGAGAAAAAGTTTTGAGAACTGATTTTGAAACAGGAGGTTAGAGGTCAGGGCACAACCTTTGAAAGAATGACAGAGCCCGAGGACATGAAATAAACTGATTAAAAACCAACTATGTTCAAGATGGTGGATAAGTTGACTTTCAGTCGACCTTGAGCCTCAGTATCAGTTCAGTTCAGTTTCAGTTCAGTCGCTCAGTCATATCCGACTCTTTGCGACCCCATGAATCCCAGCACACCAGGCCTCCCTGTCCATCACCATCTCCCGGAGTTCACTCAGACTCACATCCATGGAGTCCATGATGCCATCCAGCCATCTCATCCTGGGTCGTCCCCTTCTCCTCCTGCCCCCAGTCCCTCCCAGCATCAGAGTCTTTTCCAATGAGTCAACTCTTCTCAAGAGGTGGCCAAAGTACTGGAGCTTCAGCTTTAGCATCATTCCTTCCAAAGAAATCCCAGGATTGATCTCCTTCAGAATGGACTGGTTGGATCTCCTTGCAGTCCAAGGGACTCTCAACAGTCTTCTCCAGCACCACAGTTCAAAAGCATCAATTCTATTATAAACAGTGCTGCAATGAACATTGGGGTACATGTGACTCTTTCAATTCTGGTTTCCTCGATGTGTATGCCCAGCAGTGGGATTGCTGGGTCATAAGGCAGCTCTATTTGCAATTTTTTAAGGAATCTCCACACTGTTTTCCATAGTGGCTGTACTAGTTTGCATTCCCACTAACAGTGTAAGAGGGTTCCCTTTTCTCTACATCCTCTCCAGCATTTATTGCTTGTAGACTTTTGGATCACAGCCATTCTGACTGGTGTAAAATGGTACCTCATTGTGGTCTTGATTTGCATTTCTCTGATAATGAGTGATGTTGAGCATCTTTTCATGTGTTTGTTAGCCATCCGTATGTCTTCTTTGGAGAAATGCCTATTTAGTTCTTTGGCCCATTTTTTGATTGGGTCGTTTATTTTTCTGGAGTTGAGCTGCAGAAGTTGCTTGTATATTTTTTGAGATTAGTTGTTTGTCAGTTGCTTCATTTGCTATTGTTTTCTCCCATTCAGAATGCTGTCTTTTCACCTTACTTATAGTTTCCTTTGTTGTGCAGAAGCTTTTAATTTTAATTAGATCCCATTTGTTTATTTTTGCTTTTATTTCCAGTATTCTGGGAGGTAGATCATAGAGGATCCTGCTGTGATGTATGTGCTGTTTATAATAACCAGGACATGGAAACAACCTAGATGTCCATCAGCAGATGAATGGATAAGAAAGCTGTGGTACATATACACAATGGAGTATTACTCAGCCATTAAAAAGAATACACTTGAATCAGTTCTAATGAGATGGATGAAACTGGAGCCGATTATACAGAGTGAAGTAAGCCAGAAAGAAAACATCAATACAGTATACTGACACATATATACGGAATTTAGAAAGATGGTAATGATGACCCTGTATGCAAGACAGCAAAAGAGACACAGATGTATAGAATGGACTTTTGGACTCTGAGGGAGAGGGAGAGGGTGGGATGATTTGGCAGAATGGCATTGAAACATGTATACTATCATGTAAGAAACAAAGTGCCAGTCTATGTTTGATAAAGGATACAGGATGCTTGGGGCTGGTGCATGGGATGATCCAGAGAGATGATATGGGGTGGGAGGTGGGAGGGGGATTCAGGATTGGGAGCTTGTATACACCCGTGGTGGATTCATGTCAATGTATGGCAAAACCAATATAGTATTGTAAAGTAAAATAAGGTAAAAAAAAAAAAAAAAGCATCAATTCTTCAGCGCTCAGCCTTCTTCACAGTCCAACTCTCACATCCATACATGACCACAGGAAAAACCATAGCCTTGACTAGACCTTAGTCGGCAAAGTAATGTCTCTGCTTTTGAATATACTATCTAGGTTGGTCATAACTTTTCTTCCAAGGAGTAAGCGTCTTTTAATTGCATGACTGCAGTCAGCATCTGCAGTGATTTTGGAGCCCCCCAAAATAAAGTTTGACACTGTTTCCACTGTTTCCCCATCTATTTCCCATGAAGTGATGGGACCAGATGCCATGATCTTCGTTTTCTGAATGTTGAGCTTTAAGCCAACTTTTTTGCTCTCCTCTTTCAGTTTCATCAAGAGGCTTTTTAGCTCCTCTTAACTTTCTGCCATAAGGGTGGTGTCATCTGCATATCTGAGGTTATTGATATTTCTCCCAGCCATCTTGATTCCAGCTTGTGTTTCTTCCAGTCCAGCATTTCTCCTGATGTACTCTGCATATAAGTTAAATAAGCAGGGTGACAATATACGCCTTGACGTACTCCTTTTCCTATTTGGAACCAGTCTGTTGTTCCATGTCCAGTTCTAACTGTTGCTTCCTGACCTGCATACAGATTTCTCAAGAGGTAGGTCAGGTGGTCTGGTATGCCCATCCCTTTCAGAATTTGCCACAGTTTATTGTGATCCACACAGTCAAAGGCTTTGGCATAGTCAATAAAGCAGAAATAGATGTTTTTCTGGAACTCTCTTGCGTTTTCCATGATCCAGCAGATGTTGGCAATTTGATCTCTGGTTCCTCTGCCTTTTCTAAAACCAGCTTGAACATCAGGAAGTTCACGGTTCACGTATTGCTGAAGCCTGGCTTGGAGAATTTTGAGCATTACTTTACTAGCATGTGAGATGAGTGCAATTGTGCGGTAGTTTGAGCATTCTTTGGCATTGCCTTTCTTTGAAATTGGAATGAAAACTGACCTTTTCCAGTCCTGTGGCCACTGCTGAGTTTTCCAAATTTGCTGGCACATTGAGTGCAGCACTTTCACAGCATCATCTTTCAGGATTTGAAATAGCTCAACTGGAATTCCATCACCTCTACTAGCTTTGTTCATAGTGAGCATCAGTTTAAGCTTGCTATAACACATCAGCATGGTCAATGACATACCCACAGGCACCATGAGAGTTCCAAGGCCCACCAGAAAGACAAAAAGTGAGCAGTGGCCCAATTCCTGGAAAATCCCCACCCTTCCCCAAAATAGCTAGAATACTCCTCCTACTCATTCAGTTCACTGACTCTTTGCGACCCCATGGACTACAGCACAACAGCCTTCCCTGTCCATCACATTAGCCTATGAAATTCAGTTCAGTTCAGTCACTCAGTAGTGTCCAACTCTCTGTGAACCCATGGACTGCAGCACGCCAGGCCTTCCTGTCCATAACCAACTCCTGGAGGTTACTCAAACTCATGTCCATCAGGTTGGTGACACCATCCAACCATCTCATTCTCTGCTGTCCCCCTCTCCTCCTACCTTCAATCTTTCCCAGCATCAGGGTCTTTTCCAGTGAATCGGTTCTTTGCATCAAGTGGCCAAAGTATTGGAGCTTCAGCATCAGTCCTTCCAATGAATATTCAGGACTGATTTGCTTTAGGATGGACTGGTTGGCTCTCCTTCCTGTCCAAGGGACTCTTACAGTCTTCTCCAACACCACAGTTCAAAAGCATCAGTTCTTTGGCACTCAGCTTTCTTTATAGTCCAACTCTGACATCTGTACATGACTACTAGAAAAATCATAGCTTTGAGTAGATGGACGTTTGTTGGCCAAGTAATCGCTCTGATTTTTAATATGCTATCTAGTTTGGGCATAGCTTTTCTTCCAAGGAGCAAGCAGTTTTTAATTTCATGGCTGCAGTCAGCATCTGCAGTGATTTTGGAGCCCAGAAAAATAAAATCTCTCAACTTTTTCCATTGTTTCCCCATCTTTTGCCATGAAGTGATGGGACTGGATGTCATGATCTTAGTTTTCTGAATGTTGAGCTTTAAGCTAACTTTTTCACTCTCCTCTTTAACTTTCATCAAGAAGCTCTTTAGTTCTTCTTCACTTTCTGCTATAATGGTGGTGTCATCTGCATATCTGAGGTTATTGATATTTCTCCCGGAAATCTTGATTCCAGCTTGTACTTCATCCAGCCCAGCATTCTGCATGATGTACTCTGCATAGAAGTTGAATAAGCAGGGTGACAATATACAGCCTTGATGTACCCCTTTCCCGATTTGAAATCAGTCTGTTTTCCATGTCCAGTTCTAACTGTTACTTCTTGACCTACATACAGATTTCTCAGGAGGCAGGTAAGGTGATCTGGTATTCCCATTTCTTTAAGAATTTTCCACAGTTTGTTTGTGATCCACACAGTCAAAAGCTTTGGTGTAGTCAATGAAGCATAAGTAGATGTTTTTCTGGAACTCTCTTACTTTTTCTCTGATCCAACTGATCTTGGCAACCTGATCTCTGGTTCCTCTGCCTTTTCTAAATCCAGCTTTAACATCTGAAAGTTGTTGTATTCTGTACTTCATAAACTGTTGAAACCTGGCATGGAGGATTTTGAGCATTACTTTGATAGTGTGTGAAATGACTGCAATTGTGCAGTACTTTGAACATTCTTTGGCATTGCCTTTCTTTGGGATTGGAATGAAAACTGACCTGTTCCAGCCCTGTGGCCACTGCTGAGTTGTTTTTTTTTTTTTTTTTTTTTAAGATCATCAAGACTAGGGAATGGGTCACTTAAAGCCGAAATCTGATTTTTCATGTGGTTCATGAAACATGTTACATTAAAGTATTTCTCAAGTATGAAAATATAGCATTCACTTTGAATTATAGCACAAGGTATCTTCCCGAAATGCTGTAAGGTGTCAAGGGCCGGCAGTTGTGTAGCACTGCT
>NW_017218317.1:0-11985 GCF_001704415.2 Capra hircus | reverse complement strand
TTTCCCAGGAGGCTCCCCACGAGGCTTTCCCACAGGGCTGTCCCTGATGCCACCGTTGTGTGAGTCGATCCTCGGCTTGAAAGTCGAGGTAGTGCAGGAATGGATTGAGACAACTGGGGGACTCTGGAATGGTGGCCAGACTCTAGAGTTCCTCTCAACTTTCCTGTGGAGAGTGCCTCCTCTTGAGATGCGACGGGAACGCCGGGAATTCTTTCCCGACCACCCAGGAAATGATCCCTCCTCTCGAGCTATGAGACGGAATCGGGGCTCCTCTGGATGTGGGCGGGACTCTCGTGCTTCCTCTCGCGTGGAGGCGAGTATGTCGGGGAACTTATTCAGTTGCAGAAAGGTGTGAAGGACCTTTTGAAAGTTCCAGATGTTAGGTGCAATTAGCCTCTAGACGCCTCAGCGGAAATGCGCCTCATCTCGCCTGGAGGGGAGAACCTCCTGGATTTTCTCGAGTTGCGGCAGGTGCTCTCGACTTCTGACGGGGACCTCAGGGACCCGCTCTGGTGGCCGCAGGAAAGGCCAGTCCCCATGCGAGTTGCTCGGTGGCCTCTCGGGATTCCTCTCCCTTCGATGCCGGGGCCTAAGACCTTGTGTGGGTCGGTCCTGGAACCTGAGGATTCCTCTCCAGTGCTGACATGGATCTTGGGGTTCTTCGGGAGTCTCCCCAGGGGAGTCAGTCCTCATTCGAGTGGGGGCATTGAAGAGCGCTTTCCTCCCGAGCTGTACCAGCAGTGTCGTTCTTCCCGTCGAGTGGATCAAGGGATCAGTGGCTTTCCCTCGAGGCTTTCCCATGAGGCTTCTCCACGAGGCTTTCTCACAGGGCTGTCCCACGTGCCACCGTGCTGTGAGTCGATCCTCGCTTGAAAGTCGAGGCAGTGCAGGGAAAACAGGTTTCCCTGGAATTGACTGAGATATCTGGGGTACTCTGGGAATGGTGGCACGACACTGGAGTTCCTCTCACCTTTCCTGTTGAGAGGGCCTCCTCTTGAGTTGTGACGGGAAGACCGGGAATTCTTTCCCGACCACGCAGGGAAAGGATACCTCCTCTCTAGCTGTGAGGCGGAAACGGGGCTCCTCTGGATGTGGGCGGGACTCTCGTGCTTCCTCTCGAGTGGAGACGGGTATGTCGGGGAACTTCTTGAGTTGCAGCAAGGGTGTGAAGAACCCTTTGGAAGTTCCAGAGGTTTAGGTGTGATTAGCCTGGAGACGCCTCAGCGGAAATGGGCCTCATCTCGCCTGGAGGGGAGAACCTCCTGGATTTTTCTCGAGTTGGGACAGGTGATCTCGACTTAAGACGAGGACCTGGGGGACCCGCTCTGGTGGCCTCAGGAAAGGCCATTCCCATGCGAGTTGCTCGGGCCTCTCGGGATTCCTCCCGTCGATGCCGGGGCCTAAGACCTTGTGTGGAGTCGGTGCCGGAACCTGAGGATTCCTCTCCAGTGCTGACATGGATCTTGGCGTCCTTAAAGGCGAGATGAGGCCCATTTGCGCTGAGGCGTCTCGAGGCTAATCACACCTAACCTCTGGAACTTCCAAAGGGTCCTTCACACCCTTGCTGCAACTCAAGAAGTTCTCCGACATACCCGTCTCCACTCGAGAGTATCAAGATCTTCCCGCCCACTTTCAGAGGAGCACCGTTTCCACCTCATAGCTCTAGAGGAGGGATCCTTTCCCTGCGTGGTCTGGAAAGCATTCCCGGCGTTCCAGTCGCATCTCAAGAGGAGGCCCTCTCCACAGGAAAGGCGAGAGAACTCCAGGGTCGTTCCACCATTCCCAGAGTCCCCCAGATGTCTCTGTCAATTCCAGGGAAACCTGTTTTCCCTGCACTGCCTGGACTTTCAAGCCGAGGATCGACTCACACCACGGTGGCACGTGGGACAGCCCTGAGGAAAATCCTCGGGGAAAGCCTCATTGGAAATCCTCGAGGGAAAGCTGCAGATCCCTTGATACACGCTAAGGGAAGTGTGACACTGCTTCCACAGATCGGGAGGAAATTGAACCTGCATGCCCCACTCGAGACTAGGACTGACTAACCTGGGGAGACTCCAGAAGTACCCCAAGATCCATGTCAGCACTGGAGAGGAATCCTCAGCACCGACTCCACACAAGGTCTTAGGCCCCGGCATCGACGGGAGAGGAAACCCAAGAGGCCCCGAGCAACTCGCATGGGACTGGCCTTTCCTGAGGCCACCAGATCGGGTCCCTGAAGTCCCGTCGTAAGTCGACAGCACCTGCCGCAACTCGAGAAAATCCAGGAGGTTCTCCCTCCAGGCGAGATGAGGCCCATTTTCCTGAGGCTCTCGAGGCTAACCACACCTATCCTCTGGAACTTCCAAAGGGTCCTTCACAACCTTGCTGCAGCTCAAGAAGTTCCCAGACATACCCGTCTCCATTCGAGAGGAAGCACGAGAGTCCCGCCCACATCCAGAGGAGCCCCGTTTCCGCCTCATAGCTCGAGAGGAGGGATCCTTTCCCTGCGTGGTCGGGAAAGAATTCCCGGCGTTCCCGTCTCATCTCAAGACGAGGCGCTCTCCACAGGAAAGGCGAGAGGAAATCCAGGGTCATGCCACCATTCCCAGAGTCCCCAAATGTCTCAGTCGATTCCAGGGAAACCTGTTTTCCCTGCACTGCCTCGACTTTCAAGCCGAGGATCAACTCACACCACAACGTGGGCCAGCCCTGTGGAAAGGGAAAGCCTCTTGGGAAAGCCTCGAGGGAAAGCCACAGATCCCTTGATCCACGCTAAAAAGGAAGCGTGACACCGCTGCTACAGCTCGGGAGGAAAGTGCACATGCATGCCCCCACTCGAGACGAGGACTGACTCACCTGGGGAGACTCCAGGAGTACCCCAAGATCCATGTCAGCACAGGAGAGGAATCCTCAGTTTCCGGCACCGACTGCACACAAAGTTTTGGGCTCCAGCATCGACGGGAGAGAAATTCCGAGAGACACCCGAGCAACATTCATGTGGACTGGCCTTTCCTGAGTCCACCAGAGCGGGTCCCTGAGGTCCCCGTCGTATGACGAGAGAACCTGCCCCACCTCGAGAACACCCAGGAGGTTCTCCCTTCCAGGCATGATGAGGCCCATTTCCAATGAGGCGTCTCGAGGCTAATCACAACTAAACTCTGGAACTTCCAAAGGGTCCGTCACACCCTTGCTGCTACTCAAAAGTGCCTCGACATACCCGTCTCCACTCGAGAGGAAGAACGAGTTCCCGCCCACATCCAGAGGAGCCCCGTTACCGTCTCATAGCTGGAGAGGAGGGACACTTTCCCTGCGTGGTCGGGAAAGAATTCCCGACGTTCCGTCGCATCTCAAGAGGAGGCCCTCTCCACAGTAAAGGCCAGAGGAACTCCAGGTTCGTGGACCATTCCTAGAGTCCCCAGATATCTCCGTCCATTCCAGCGAAAACTGTTTTCCCAGCACTGGCCTCGACTTTCAAGCCGAGGGTCGACTGACACTACAGTGGCACGTTGGACAGCCCTGTGGGAAAGCCTCTTGGGAAAGTCTCGTGGGAAAGCCTCGAGGGGAAAGACTCGAGGGAAAGCCACAGATACCTTGATCCACGCTAAAGGAAGCGTGACACTGCTGTTACAGCTCGGGAGCAAAGCGCACGTGGATGCCCCCACTCGAGACGAGGACTGACTCCCCTGGGGAGACTCCACAAGTTACCCAAGATCCACGTCAGCACTGGAGAGGAATCCTCAGGTTCCGGCTCCGAATCCACACAAGGTCTTAGCCCCGGCATCGAAGGGAGAGTAATCCCGAGAGGCCCTGAGCAACTTTCATGGGGACTTGCCTTTCCTGAGGCCACCAGAACGGGTCCCAGATGTACCCGTCTTAAGTCCAGAGCACCTGCCGCAACTCGAGTAAATCTAGGAGGTTCTCCCCTCCAGGCGAGATGAGGCCCATTTCCACTGAGGCGTCTCAAGGCTAATCACACCTAACCTCTGGAACTTCCAAAGGGTCCTTCACACCCTTGCTGCAACTCAAGAAGTTCCCCGACATACCCGTCTCCACTCGAGAGGAAGCACGAGAGTCCCGCCCACATCCAGAGGAGCCCCGTTTCCGCCTCCTATCTCGAGGGGAAGGATCCTTTCCCTGCGTGGTCGGGCAAGAATTCCCGGCGTTCCCGTCGCATCTCAAGGGAGGCGCTTTTCACAGGAAAGGCTAGAGGAACTCCAGGGTCGTGCCACCATTACCAGAGTTCCCCAGATGTCTCAGTCCATTCCAGGGAAACCTGTTTCCCCTGCACTGCCTCGACTTTCAAGCTGAGGATCGACTCACACCATGGTGGCACGTGGACAGCCCTGTGGGAAAGCCTCGTGGGAAAGCCTCGTGGGAAAGCCTCGAGGGAAAGCCACAGATCCCTTGATCCACGCGAAGGAAAGCTTGACACTGCTGCTACAGCTAGGAGGAAACGCACGTGCATGCCCCCAAACGAGACGAGGACTGACTCCCCTGCGGAGACTCCAGAAGTGCCCCAAGATCCATGTCAGCACAGAACAGGAATCCTCAGGTTCCGGCACCAATTCCACACAAGGTCTTAGGCCCTGGCACCGACGGGAGAGAAATCCGAGAAGCCCCCGAGCAACTCGCATGGGGACTGGCCTTTCCTGAGGCCACCAGAGCGGGTCCCTGTCGTCCCCGTCGTAAGTCGAGAGCACGTGCCGCAACTCAATAAAATCCAGGAGGTTCTTCCCTCCAGGCGAGATGAGGCCAATTTCCGCTGAGGCAATCGAGGATAATCACACCTAACCTCTGGAACTTCCAAAGGGTCCTTCACACCCTTGCTGGCAACTCAAGAAGTTCCCCGACATACCCATCTCCACTCGAGAGGAAGCACCGAGAGTCCCACCCACATCCAGAGGAGCCCCGTTTTCGCCTCCTAGCTCGAGAGGAGTGATCCTTTCCCTGCGTGGTCGGGAAAGAATTCCTGGCGTTCCCGTCCCATCTCAAGAAGAGGCGCTTTCCACGATAAAGGAGAGAGGAACTCCAGGATCGTGCCACCTTTCCCCGGGTCCCCCAGATGTCTCAGTCCATTCAGGGAAACCTGTTTTCCCTGCACTGCCTCGACTTTCAAGCCAGGGTCGACTCACACCACGGTGGCACGTGGGACAGCCCTGTGGGAAAGCCTCGTGGGAAACCCTCGTGGGAAAGACTCGAGGGAAAGCCACAGATCCCTTGATCCACGCGAAGGGAAGGGTGAAACTGCTGCCACAGCTCGAGAGGAAAGCGCACGTGCATGCCCCCACTCGAGACGAGGACTGACTCCCTGGAGACTCCAGAAGTACCCCAAGATCCATGTCAGCACTGGAGAATAATTCTCAGTTTACGGCCCGACTTCACAAAAGGTCTTAGGCCCCAGCATTGAAGGGAGAGGAATCCCGAGAGGCCAATAAGCAACTCGCACGGAGAGTGGCCTTTCCTGAGGCCACCAGATAGGGTCCCTGTTGTCCCCGTCGTAAATCGAGAGCACCTACCGCAAATCGAGAAAATCCTGGAGATTCTCCCCTCCAGGCTAGATGAGGCCCATTTCCGCTGAGGCGACTCGAGGCTAATCACATCTAACCTTTGGAACTTCCATAGGGTCCTTCACACCCTTGCTGCAACTCAAGAAGTTCCCCGACATACCCTTGTCCACTCGAGAGGAACCACGAGCGTCCCTTGCACATCCAGAGGAGGCCCTTTTCCTCCTTGTAGCTCGAGATGAGGGATCCTTTCCCTGCCTGTTCGGGAAAGAATTCCCGGCATTCCCGTCGCATCTCAAGAGGAAGCGCTCTCCACAGGAAAGGCGAGAGGAACTCCAGGGTCGTGCCACCATTCCAAGAGTCCCCCAGAGGACTGAGTCCATTCCAAAGGAAACTCTTTTACCTGCACTGCCTTGACTGTCACGCCGAGGATCGACTCACACCACGGTGGCACGTGGGACAGCCCTGTGTGTTAGCCTCGTGGGAAAGCCTCATGGGAAATCCTACAGGGAAAGCCACACATCCCTTGATCCACCCGTCGGGTAGCATGACACTGCTGCCACCGTTAGGGAGGAAAGCCCACGTGCATTTCCCCACTCGAGACGAGGACTGACTCCCCTGGGGAGAGTCCAGAAGTACCCAAAAATCCACGTCAGCACTGGAGAGGAATCCTCAGTTTCCGGTCCCAACTCAACACAAGGTCTTCGACTCGGGAAATTCAAGCAGTTAAAAGATCTCTCCTTTGGAGCCTCGAGGGGGGATCGGGGCTTCTCTGGATGTGGGCGGGACCCTCGTGCTTCCTTTGAGTGTAGACGGGTATGTCGGGAAAGCTCTTGAGTTGCAGCAAGTGTGTGAAGGAACCATTGGAAGTTCCAGAGGTTAGGTGTGCTTAGCCTCTAGATGCGTCAGTGGAAATAGGCCTCATTTTGCCTGTAGGGGAGAATCTCCTGGATTTTCTCGAGTTACGGCAGGTGCTCTCGAATTACGACGGGGACCTCAGGGACCCGGTCTCGTGGCCTCAGGAAAGGCCAGTCCCCATGCAAGTTGCCAGGGGGACTCTCGGGATTCCTCTTGGGTCGATGCCGGGGCCTAAGACCTTGTGTGGAGTCGAGGCCGGATCCTGAGGATTCCTCTCCAGTGCTGACATGGTTCTTGGGTACTTCTGGAGTCTCCCCAGGGAAGTCAGTCCTCGTCTCGAGTGTGGGCATGCACGTGCGCTTTCCTCCCGAGCTGTAGCAGCAGTGTCACGCTTCCTAACGCGTGGTCAAGGGATCTGTAGCTTTCACTCAAGTCTTTCCTTCAAGGCTTTCCCAAGAGTCTTTCCCACAGGGCTGTCCCACCTGCCACCATGGTGTGAGTCGATCCTCGGCTTGAAAGTCGAGGCAGTGCAGGGAAAACAGGTTCCTCTGGAATGGACTGAGACATCTGGGGGACTCTTGGAATGGTGGTACGACCCTGGAGTTCCGCTCGCCTTTCCTGTGGAGAGCGCCTCCTCTTGAGATGGGACGGGAACGCCGGGAATTCTTTCCCGACCAAGCAGGGAAAGGATCCGTCATCTCGAGGTCCGAGGCAGAAACGGGGCTCCTCTGGATGTGGGCGGGACCCTCGTGCTTCCTCTGGAGTGGAGACGGTATGTCGGGGAACTTCTTGAGTTTCAGCAAGGTTGTGAAGGAACCTTTGGAATTTCCAGAGTTTAGGTGTGATTAGCCTCGAGAGCCTCAGCGGAAATTGGCCTCATCTTGCCTGGAGGGGAGAACCTCCTGGATTTTCTCGAATTGTGGCAGGTGTTCTCAACGTACGCTGGGACCTCAGGGACCCGCTCTGGTGGCGTCAGGAAAGGCCAGTTCCCATCCGAGTGGCTACGGGGCCTCTCGGGATTCCTCTCCCGTCGATGGTGGGGCCTAAGACCTTGTGTGAAGTCGAGGCCGGTACCTGAGGATTCCTCTCCCGTGCTGACATGGTTCTTGGGGTACTTCTTGAGTCTCCCCAGGGGTGTCAGTCCTCTTCTCAGCGGGATCATGCAAGAACGCTTACCTCCCGAGCTGCAGTAGCAGTGTCACGCTGCCCGTCGCGTGGATCAGAGATCTGTGTCTTTCCCTCGAGGTATTTCCCACGGGGCTTTTCCCTCGAGGCTTTCCCACGAGGCTTTCCCACAATCGCTGTCCCACGTGCCACCGTGGTGCCAGTCGATCCTCGGCGTGAAAATCAAGGCAGTGCAGGAAAAACAGGTTCCTCTGGAATGGACTGAGACATCTGGGGGACTCTTGGAATTGTGGCACGACCCTGGAGTTCCTCTCGCCTTTCCTGTGGAGAGCGCCTCTTCTTGAGATGCGGTGGGAACGCCGGGAATTCTTTCCCGACCAAGCAGGGAAAGTGCCGTGGTCCAGCCCCGGTGGATCCAGGGTGATTCGAAGGTGGGGACGTAGTCGTCGTCTTTGGAAATATACATATTTAATCCCAGATATAAAGAGATTAGAAATGGATAGTGTAGTAGGAAGATTATTGGAGAAAAAGAGGCTGAATAACTTGGATTACGTGGAATAGCATCCATCCTCCAGTAGAGAATTCAGCCAGAAAAACGGGAGCAAAAAAGAAGCGACATGGGGGAATCAGTCTTTCCGGAAACTGATCTGATTTCTTTATTTTTGGTTTTGCTTGTATACCTCTTGTTACACATAGGGATGAATACAGAGTCACGCAGGAGTCGGCATCCTGACCTTTATCAAAATCAGGTGCTTCACATAAATGTATAAAAAAAAGGTCTTAGGGATCTTACATCATCTTCTGGCCATGAATGAGACCTGCTGACATTTTATGATCCTTTCTTTCTGATAACCAAATAAACTTATTTCTTCCAAGGGTGTTTTTTCTTAAACCAGGCACCACCCTCCAAATAAAGTTACATTCCTATAGGGTGAGGGTGTAGTGAGTTACAATCAAGAAAGGAATTTATTTAACCCAAGGTTAACATGATTAGTCTTAAAGGTGAATTCTTATTTCTCCTATATGCTTAAAGGTTAATACTTATTTCTCCTATATACTAGTTATATTCATTATAAGGGTAGGGAACATGGAGATTTATCAGCAAACATCAGCCTAACAAATGAAAATCCTTTCATCAATTCTCCCCTTAAGATCTATTTAGTCTTAAGATATGATAAAGTTACATTCTTACATAGAAAGGACACAGTGATATATAACAAAGTACAGTGATCTATTACAAAAGTGAAAATCCATTAACTCAAAAAGTCTAGTATTGCTAACATCAAAAACTGCTATATTTCCTTTGCTATATTCCAAATACATTGATTAATATATTCCCAAGTGCCTAAGGATATGGAGGCCTGGTGGCAATCATTGACTCAACAAGAAGAAAAAGTCCTATGCTAATTAAGACTCTCAAAATACTCCAAAACTCTCTGTGCTGTTTACAGTTGAGAGGTAGTAAACAATCTTGTGCCTAGTGGCAGCAGTATGGATAATCCTGTCACACAAGCTGGTCTGTCAGCAGAGAGGTTTGACCTAAAATATCCTTGTCCCACCCAGAGCAGGGAATTAGCAGCAATTTTTGACACAACAAATGAAGAACCCTTCACCAATATAATTCCTAACCAACTATACTAATAATTTCTAACTCCCCAAAATAATTTGCCTTTAGTAAGTCTAAAACATCTCATGCCTCTCAGGTTGGGAGGCTGTAAACAATCACATGTGGCCGGACAAACCTATAAAGGTGGGCTAGATAACCTTCAGAGGAGTCGGCAAGCTGAAACACTCTTGTCATGCCCAAGAATATTTATTGCCTTGAAGCTGCACGTTTACTTCTTCTCCGAGAGAAACAGTTATGGGGGAGAGCCCCCGTAAAGTCAGAAGTGTAGGTGAGAGCATAAAACAGACTCTGGTTTTGGGGTTCGATGCTCGGGAACAGGGGGTTACCTGAGGCTTGATCACGCCTTTGCGCATGCCAAGCCTCCTTCCTCATGACCTTTGCCATAGGCGGAATTCCTCACGCTGGCCCCCAGAAGGAAAGGATCCCTCATCCTCGAGCGACGAGGCGGAAACGCGCCTCCTGTGGATGTGGGGGGACCATCTTGCTTATTCTCGAGTGGAGACGGGTATGTCGGGGAACTTCTTGAGTTGCAGCAAGGGTGTAAAGTACCTTTTGGAAGTTCCAGAGGTTAGGTGTGATTAGCCTCGAGACACCTCAGTGGAAATGGGCCTCATCTCGCCTGGAGGGGAGAACCTCCTGGATTTTCTCGAGTTGCGGCAGGTGCTCTCGACTTACGACGGGGACCTCAGGGGCCAGCTCTGGTGGCCTCAGGAAAGGCCAGTCCCCATTCAAGTTTCTAGGGGGCCTCTCAGGATTCCTCTCCTGTCGATGCCGGGGCCTAAGACCTTGTGTGAAGTCGGGGCTGGAACCTGAAGATTCCTCTCCAGTGCTGACATGGATCTTGTGGTACTTCTGGAGTCTCCCCAGGGGAGTCAGTCCTCGTCTCGAGTGGGGGCATGCACGTGCGCTTTCCTCCCGAGCGGTAGCAGCAGTGTCACGCTTCCCGTCGCGTGGATCAAGGGATCTGTGGCTTTCCCTCTAGGCTTTCCCATGAGGCTTTCCCACAGGGCTGTCCCACATGCCACCTTGGTGTGAGACGATCCTCGGCGTGAAAGTCGTGGCAGTGCAGGGAAAACAGGTTCCTCTGGAATGGACTGAGACATCTGGGGAACTCTTGGAATGGTGGCACGACCCTGGAGTTCCTCTGGCCTTTCCTGTGGAGAGCACTTCCTCTTGAGATGCGACGGGAACGCCAGGAATTCTTTCCCGACCACGCAGGGAAAGGATCCCTCCTCTCTAGATACGAGGCGGAAACGGGGCTCCTCTGGATGTGGGCGGGACCCTCGTGCTTCATCTCGAGTGGAGACGGGTATGTCGGTGATCTTCTTGACTTGCAGCAGGGGTGTCAAAGACCCTTTGGAAGTTCCAGAGGTTAGGTGTGATTAGCCTCGAGATGCCTCAGGGGAAATGGGCCTCATCTCGCCTGGAGGGGAGAACCTCCTGGATTATCTTGAGTTGGAGCAGGTGCTCTCGTCTTAGGATGGGGACCTCAGGGACCCGCTCCTGTGGCCTCAGAAAAGGCCAGTGCCCATGGGAGTTGCTAGGGGCCTCTCAGGATTCCTCTCACGTCGATGCCGGGCCTAAGACCTTGTGTGGAGAGCCCGAGCGGAGGCGCGCGGAGCGTTTCGGTTCTCAGTGCCTGGGGCACCGGTGTGTGGTGTGAGGCTGCGGCGGAGCCTCTACACTGAAGGTGCGAGAGGTTGGCAGCTTCGATTGAAGCACATCGAGCGGCGACAGCAGTGAAAGTCATGAGCGACAGCGGCGAGGAGAACTACGGCGAGGGGGAATCCCGTTCTGCTTCCAGAAGCGGAAGTGCTCATGGATCTGGGAAATCTGCAAGTCATACCCCTGCAAGGTCTCGCTCCAAGGAAGATTCCAGGCGTTCCAGATCAAAGTCCAGGTCCAGATCGGAATCTAGGTCTAGATCCAGAAGAAGTTCTCGGAGGCATTATACAAGGTCACGATCTCGGTCCCGGTCCCATAGAAGATCTCGTAGCAGATCTTACAGCAGAGATTATCGAAGACGGCATAGCCACAGTCATTCTCCCATGTCTACTCGCTGGCGTCATGTTGGGAATCGGGCAAATCCTGATCCTAACTGTTGTCTTGGAGTATTTGGATTGAGCTTGTATACTACAGAAAGAGATCTAAGAGAAATGTTCTCTAAATATGGCCCAATTGCTGATGTATCTATTGTATATGACCAGCAGTCTAGACGTTCAAGAGGATTTGCCTTTGTATACTTTGAAAATGTAGATGATGCCAAGGAAGCAAAAGAGCGTGCCAATGGAATGGAGCTTGATGGATGTAGGATCAGAGTTGACTTCTCCATAACGAAAAGACCACATACTCCAACAGCAGGAATTTACATGGGGAGACCTACCTATGGCAGCTCACGCCGTCGAGATTACTATGACAGAGGATATGATCGAGGCTATGATGATCGGGACTATTACAGCAGATCGTACAGAGGAGGAGGAGGAGGAGGATGGAGAGCTGCTCAAGACAGGGATCAGAAATACAGAAGACGGTCACCTTCTCCCTACTATAGTCGTGGAGGATACAGATCACGTTCCAGATCTCGATCATACTCACCTCGTCGCTATTAAAGCATGAAGATGAAGACTTTCTGAAACCTGCCCTAGAGTTGGGATATTGTTTGTGGACAATATTTTTTATTGTCTCCTGTTTAAAAAGTGAACAGTGCCTGGTGAAGTTAGGTGACTTTTACACCTTTTATGATGACTACTTTTGGTGGAGTTGAAATGCTGTTTTCATTCTGCATTTGTGTAGTTCGGTGCTTTGTTCAAAGTTAAGTGTTTTCAGAAAAAAAGGTTTTACATGTATTTTTTTACAGTCTAAAATTTTGACTGCTGAGAAGTTTCTATTGTA
>NW_017218316.1:0-11985 GCF_001704415.2 Capra hircus | reverse complement strand
AGATGTCTCAGTCCAATTCCAGGAAACCTTTTTCCCTGCACTGCCTCGACTTTCAAGCCGAGGATCGACTCACCACGGTGGCACGTGGGACAGCCTTGTGGGAAGACTCGAGGGAAAGCCTCGTGGGAAAGCCTCTAGGGAAAGCCACAGTCCCTTGATCCACGCGAAGGAAGCCTGACACTGCTGCTACAGCTGGGGAGGAAAGCGCACGTGCATGCCCCACTCGAGACGAGGACTGACTCCCCTGGGGAACTCCAGAAGTACCCAAGATCCATGTCAGCACTGGAGAGGAATCCTCAGGTTCCGGCACCCACTCCACACAAGATCTTAGGCCCCGGCATCGACGGGAGAGGAATCCCGAGAGGCCCGCGAGGAACTCGCATGGGGACTGGCCGTTCCTGAGGCCACCAGAGCGGGTCCCTGAGGTCCCGGTCGTAAGTCGAGAGCACCTGCCGCAACTCGAGAAAATACAGGAGGTTCTCCCCTCAGGCGACATGAGGCCCATTTCCGCTGAGGCGTCTCGAGGCTAATCACATCTAACAATTGGAACTTCCAAAGGGTCCTTCACACCCTTGCTGCAACTCAAGAAGTTCCCCGACATACCCGTCTCCACTCGATTGGAAACACGAGAGTCCCACCCACATCCAGAGGAGTACCGTTTCCGCCCCCATGCTCGAGAGGACGGATCCTTTCCCTGCGTGGTCGGGAAAGAATTCCCGACGTTCCCGTTGCATCTCAAGAGGAGTCGCTCTCCACAGGAAAGGCGAGAGGAACTCCAGGGTCGTGCCACCTTTCCCAGAGTCCCCCAGATGTCTCAGTCCATTCCAGGGAAACGTGTTTTCCCTGCACAGCCTCGACTTTCAAGCCGAGGATCGACTAACACCACGGTGGCATGAAGGACAGCCCTGTGGGAAAGCCTCGTGGGAAAAAGCCTCGTGGGAAAGGAGGGAAAGCCACAGATCCCTTGATCCACGTGAAGGGAAGCGTGACACTGCTGCTACAGCTCGGGAGGAAAGCGCACGTGCATGCCCCCACTCGAGACGAGGACTGACTCCACTGGAGAGACTCCAGAAGTACCCCAAGATCCATGTCAGCACTGGAGAGGAATGCTCAGGTTCCGGCACCGAATCCACACTAGATTTAGGCCCCAGTATCGACGGGAGAGGAATCCCGAGAGGCCCCCGAGCAACTTGCATGGGGACTGGTCTTTCCTGAGGCCACCAGAGCGGGTCCCTGAGGTCCCCATCGTAAGTCGAGAGCACCTGCAACATCGAAAAAATCCAGGAGGTTCTACCCTCCAGGCGAGATGAGTCCCATTTCCGCTGAGGCGTCTCGAGGCTAAACACATCCAACACCTGGAACTTCCAAAGGGTCCTTCACACCCTTGCTGCAAATCAAGAAGTTCCCCGACATACCCGTTTCCACTCGAGAGGAAGCACGAGAGTCCCGCCCACATCCAGAGGAACCCGGTTTCCCCTCCTAGCTCGAGAGGAGAGTTCCTTTCCCTGCGTGGTCGGGAAAGAATTCGAAGGGTTTCCGTCGCAACTCAAGAGGAGGTGCTCTCCACAGGAAAGGCAGAGGACTCCAGGGTCGTGCCACCATTCCCAGAGTCCCACAGATGTCTCAGTCCATTCCAGGGAAACCTGTTTTCCCTGCACTGCCTCGACGTTCAAGCCGAGGATCGACTCACACCACGGTGGCACGTGGGACATCCCTGTGGGAAAGCCTAGTGGTAAAGCCTCGAGGGAAAGCCACAGATCCCTTGACCACGGGAAGGTAAGCGCGACACTGCTGCTACAGCTCGGCAGGAAAGCGCAGTGGTAAATGCCCTCCGAGGGAGACGAGGCCACAGATCCCCCCTTGAGACTCCAGAAGGTAAGCAGGAGATCCACTGCTGCAGCACTGGGGAGGAAGGTCCTCAAGCGTTTCGGCATGCCCCCACACGAGACGAGGACTACTCCCTGTGGAGGCATACCCCAAGAGGAGAGTAACTGGGGAGGAATCCTCAGGCAACTCCCATCGACTCCTGGCCTTCTCCTAGGCCCACGGCAGAGACGGGAGAGTAATCCCGAGAGGTTATGCAACTCGCATGGGGACTGGCCTTTCCTGAGGCCACCAGAGCGGGTCCCTGAGGTCCCATTATAATACGAGAGCACCTGTCGCAACTCGAGAATATCCAGGAGGTTCTTCCCTCCAGGCGAGATGAGGCCCATTTCCGCTGAGGGGTCCAGAGGCTAATCACATCTAACATCTGGGACTTCCAAAGGGTCCTTCACACCCTTGCTGCAAATCAAGATGTTCCCCAACATACCCGTCTCCACTGGAGAGGAAGCACGAGAGTCCCGCCCACATCCAGAGGAGCCCCGTTTCCGGCTCCTAGCTCAAGAGGAGGATCCTTTCCCTGCGTGTTCGGGAAAGAATTCCCGCGTTCCCGTCGCATCTCAAGAGGAGGCGCTCTCCACAGGAAAGGCGAGAGGAACTCCAGGGTCGTGCCACCATTCCCAGAGTCCCCAGATGTCTCAGTCCATTCAAGGGAAACCTGTTTTCCCTGCACTGCCTCGACTTTCAAGCCGAGGATCGACTCACACCACGGTGGCACGTGGGACAGCCCTGTGGGAAAGCCTCGTGGGAAAGCCTCTAGGGAAAGCCACAGATCCCTTGATCCACGCGAAGGGAAGTGTGACACTGCTGCTACAGCTCGGGAGGAAAGCGCACGTGCATGCCCCCACTCGAAACGAGGACTGACTCCCCTGGGGAGACTCCAGAAGTACCCGAAGATCCATGTCAGCACTGGAGAGGAATCCTCAGGTTCCGGCACCGACTCCACACAATGTCTTAGGCACCGGCATCGACGGGAGAGGAATCCCGAGAGGCACCCGAGGCAACTCCCATGGGGACTGGCCTTTCCTGAGGCCACCAGAGCGGGTCCCTGAGGTCCCCATTATAATTCGAGAGCACCTGGCCGCAACTCGAGAAAATCCAGGAGGTTCTCCCCTCCAGGCGAGATGAAGCCCATTTCCGCTGAGGGGTCTGGAGGCTAATCACATCTAACATCTGGAACTTCCAAAGGGTCTTTCACACCCTTCTTGCAACTCAAGATGTTCCCCGACATACCCGTCTCCAATCGAGAGGAAGCACGAGAATCTCGCCCGCATCCAAAGGAGCCCCGTTTCCGCCTCCAAGCTCGAGAGGAGGGACCCTTTCCCTGCGTGTTCGGGGAAAGAATTCCCGGCGTTCCCCGGTCGCATCTCAAGAGGAGGCGCTCTCCACAGGAAAGGCGAGAGGAACTCCACGGTCATGCCACCATTCCCAGAGTCCCCAGATGTCTCCATGTCCATTCCAGGGAAACCTGCTTTCCCTGCACTGCCTCGACTTTCATACCGAGGATCGACTCACACCACGGTGGCACGTGGGTCAGCCCTGTGGGAAAGCCTCGTCGGAAAGCCTCAAGGGAAAGCCTCGAGGGAAAGCCACAGATCCCTTGATCCACGGCGAAGGGAAGGGTGACACTGCCGCTACAACTCCGGAGGAAAGCGCACGTGCATGCCCCACTCGAGACGAGGACTGACGCCCCTGGCGAGACTCCAGAAGTACCCCAAGATCCATGTCAGCACTGGAGAGGAATCCTCAGGTTCCGGGTGCTAACTCCACACAAGGTCTTATGCTCTGGCATCAACGGGGTGCGGAATCCCGGGAGGCCCTTGAGCAACTCGCATGGGGACTGGGCCTTTCCTGAGGCCACCAGAGCGGGTCCCTGAGGTCCCCGTGGAAAGTCGAGAGCACCTGCCGCAAATCGAGAAAATCCAGGAGGTTCTCCCCTCCAGCGAGATGAGGCCCATTTCCGCTGAGGCGTCTCCAGGCAAATCACACCTAACCTCTGGAACTTCCAAAGGGTCCTTTACACCCTTGATGCAACACAAGAAGTTCCCCGACATACCCGTCTCCACTCGAGAGGAAGCATGAGAGTCCCGCCCACATACAAATGGAGCCCCGTTTCCGCCTCCTAACCTCGAGAGGAGGCATCCTTTCGCTGCGTGTTCGCGGACAGAATTCCCGGCGTTCCCGTCGCATCTCAAGAGGAGGCGCTCTCCACAGGAAGGGCGAGAGGAACTCCAGGGTCTTACCATCATTCCCAGAGACACCAGATGTCTCCGTCCATTCCAGGGAAACCTGATTTCCCTGCACTGCCTCGGACTTTCAAGTCGAGGATCAACTCACACCACGGTGGCACGTGGGACAGCCCTGTGGGATAGCCTCGTGGGAAAGCCTCGTGAGAAAGTTTTCGTGGGAAAGCCTCTAGGGAAAGCCACAGATCCCTTGATCCACGGGAAGGGAAGCGCGACACTGCTGCTACAGCTCGGGACGAAAGCGGCACGTGCATGCCCCACTTCCATACGAGGACTGACTCCCCTGGGGAGACTCCAGAAGTACCCCCAAGATCCATGTCAGCACTGGAGAGGAATGCTCCATTTCTGGCACCGACTCCACACAAGATCTTAGGCCCCGGCATCGACGGGAGAGGAAATCTCTAGAGGCCCCCGAGCAACTTGCTTGGGGACTGGCCTTTCCTGAGGCCACCAGAGCAGGTCCCTGAGGTCCCCGACATAAGTCGAGAGCACCTGCTGCAACTCGAGAAAATCCAGGAGGTTCCCCCGTCTAGGCGAAATGAGGCCCATTTCCGCTGAGGCGTCTCGAGGCTAATCACACCTAACCTTTAGAACTTCCAATGAGTCATCCACACCCTTGCTGCAACTCAAGAAGTTCCCCGACATACCCGTCTCCACTCGAGTGGAAGCACGAGAGTTCTGCCCACATCCAGAGTAGCCCCGTTTCCGGCTTCTAGCTCGAGAGGAGGGATCCTTTCCCTGCGTGGTCGGGAAAGAATTCCCTGCGTTCCCGTCGCATCTCAAGAGGAGGCGCTATCCACACTAAAAGGCGAGAGGAACTCCAGGGTCGTGCCACCATTCCAGAGTCCCCCAGATGTCTCAGTCCATTCCAGGGAAACCTGTTTTCCGTGCACTGCCTCGACTTTCCTGCCGAGGATCGACTCATACCACGGTGGCAGGTGGGAGAGCCCTGTGGGAAAGCCTCCTGGGAAAGGCTCGTGGGAAAGCCTCAATTGAAAGCCACAGATCCCTTGATCCACGCGAAGGAAGAGCGCCACTGCTGCTACAGCTCGGGAGGAAAGCGCACGTGCGTGCCCCCACTCGAGACGAGGACTGACTCCCCTGGAGAGACTCCCAGAAGGTCCTTCACACCCTGCTGCAACTCAAAGAAGTTCCCTGACATACCAGTCTCCACTCGAGAGGAAGCACGAGAGTTCCCCCCACATCCTGAGGAGCCCCGTTTCCGCCTCCTAGCTCGAGAGGAGGGATCCTTTCCCTGCGAGGTCGGGATAGAATTCCCCTGCGTTCCCGTCGCATCTCAAGAGGAGGCGCTTCCACAGGAAAGGCGAGAGAATTTCCAGGGTCATGCCACCATTCCCAGAGTCCCCCAGATATCTCAGTCCATTCCAGGGAAACCTGTTTTCCCTGCACTGCCTCGACTTTCAAGAGGAGGATTGACTCACACCACGGTGGCACGTGGGACAGGCCCTGTGGGAAAGCCTCGTGGGAAAGCCTCGTGGGAAAGCCTCAAGGGAAAGCCTCGAGGGAAAGCCACAGATCCCTTGATCCACGCCAGGGGAAAGCGCGAAACTGCTGCTACAGCTCGGGAGGAAAGCGCACGTGCATGCCCCACTCGAGACAAGGACTGGATCCCCTGGGGAGACTGCAGAAGTACCCCAAGATCCATGGTCAGCACTGGAGAGGAATCCTCAGGTTTCGGTACCGACTCCACACAAGGTCTTAGGCCCTGGCATCGAAGGGAGAGGAATCCCAAGAGGCCCCGAGCAACTCGCATGGGGACTGGCCTTTCCTGAGGCCACCAGAGCGGGTCCCGGATGTCCCCAAGGTAAGTCGAGAGCACCTGCTGCAACTCGAGAAAATCCAGGAGGTTCTCCTCTCCAGGAGAGACGAGGCCCATTTCGCTCCGCCGTCTCGAGGCTAATCACACCTAACCTCTGGAAATTCCAAAGGGTCCTTTACCCCCTTGCTGCAACTCAAGCATTTCCCCGACATACCCGTCTCCACTCGAGAGGAAGCACGAGAGTCCGCCCACATCCAGAGGAGCCCCGATTCCGCCTCCTAGCTCGAGAGGAAGGGACCATTCCCTGCGTGGTCTTGAAAGAATTCCCGGCATTCCAGTCGCATCTCAGGAGGATGCTCTCTCCACATGAAAGGCGAGAGGAACTCCAGGTTCATGTCACCATTCCAGAGACCCCCAGATATCTCAGTCCATTCCAGGGAAACATGTTCTCCCTGAACTGCCTCGAATTTCAAGCCGAGGATCGACTCACACCACGGTGGCACGTGGGACAGACCCTTGGGAAAGCCTCGTGGGAAAGCCTAGTGGGAAAGCCTCGAGGGAAAGCCACAGGTCCCTTGATCCCATGCGAAGGGGAAGCGTGACACTGCTGCTACAGCTCGGGAGGAAAGCCCACGTGCATGCCTCCACTCGAGACGAGGACTGACTCCCCTGGGGAGACTCCAGAAGTACCCAAAGATCCATGTCAGCACTGGAGAGGAATCCTCAGGTTCCGGCACCGACTCCACACATGGTCTTAGGCCTCGGCATCGACGGGAGAGGAATCCGATAAGACCCCGAGCAAACTCGCATGGGGACTGGCCTTTCCTGAGGCCACCAGAGCGGGTCCCATGATGTCCCCTTCAGAAGTCGAGAGCACCTGCGGCAACTCGAAAAAACCCAGGAGGTGCTCCCCTCCAGGCGAGATGAGGTTCATTTCCTATAAGGCGTCTCAAGGCTAATCACACCTAACCTCTGGAACTTCCAAAGGGTCCTTCACACCCTTTGCTACAACTCAAGAAGTTCCCCGACAAACCCGTCTCCACTCGAGAGGAAGCACGAGAGTCCCGCCCACATCCAGAGGAGCCCCGTTTCTCCTCCTAGCTCGAGAGGAGGGATCCTTTCCCTGCGTGGTCGGGAAAGAATTCCCAGCGTTCCCGTCGCATCTCAAGAGGAGGCGCTCTCCACAGGAAAGCGAGAAGAACTCCAGTGTCGTATCACCATTCCAGAGTCCCCCAGATGTCTCAGTCCATTCCAGGGAACCTGTTTTCCCTGCACTGCCTCGACGTTTCAAGCCGAGGATCGACTCACCCACGGTGGCACGTGGGACAGCTCTGTGGGAAAGCCTCGTGGGAAAGCCTCGTGGGAAAGCCTCGTGGGAAAGCCACAGATCCCTTGATCCACACTAAGGGACCGTGACACTGCTGCTACAGCTCGGGAGGAAAGTGCACGTGCATGCCCCCTCGAGACGAGGACTGACTCCCCTCGGTAGACTCCAGAAGTACCCCAAGGTCCATGTCAGCACTGGAGAGGAATCCTCAGGTTCTGAACCGACTCCACACAAGATCTTAGGCCCGGATCGACAAGAAGAGGAATCTCGAGTGTCCCCGAGCAACTCGCATGGGGAATTGCCTTTCCTGAGGCCACCAAAGCGGGGTCTCTGGAGGACACTGTGGTAAGTGGAGAGCACCAACCCCAATCGAGAGCAACCAGGAGGTTCTCCCCGCCAGGCGTGATGAGGCCCATTTCCTCTGAGGAGTCTTGAGGGCTAATCACACCTAACCTCTGGAACTTCCAAAGGGTCCTTCACACCCTTGCTGCAACTCAAAAAAGTTCCCCGACATACCCGTCTCCACTCGAGAGGAAGCGAGAGAGTCCCGCCCAAATCCAGAGGAGCCCCGTTTCCGCCTCATACCTCGAGAGGAGGGATCCTTTCCCTGTGTGGTCGGGAAAGAATTCCTGGCCTTGCTGTCACATCTCAAGAGGAGGCGCTCTCCACAGAAAGGCGAGAGGAACTCCAGGGTCGTTGCCACCATCCCAGAGTCCCCCAGATGTCTCAGTCCATTCCAGGGAAAACTGTTTTCCCTGCACTGCCTCGATTTCATGCCGAGGATGGACTCACACCACGGTGGCACGTGGGACAGCCCTGTGGGAAAGACTCCTGGGAAAGCCTCATGGAATAGCCTCAAGGGAAAGACACTGATCCCTTGATCCACTCGACGGGAAGCGTGACACTGCTGCTACAGCTCGGGAGGGAATCGAACTGCATGCCGCCACTCGAGACGAGGACTGACTCCCCTGGGGAGACTCCAGAAGTACCCCCAAGATCCATGTCAGCTTGGAGAGGAATGCTCAGGTACCGGCACAAATCGTCACGAGGTCTTAGGCCCCGGGATCGACGGGAGAGGAATCCCGAGAGGCCCCCGAGCACTCGCATGGGGACTGGCCTTTCCTGAGGCCACCAGAGCGGGACCCTGTGGTCCCGTCGAAAGTCCGAGAGCACTTTCCGCAACTCGAGAAAATCCAGGAGGTTCTCCCCTCCAGGTGAGATGAAGCCCATTTCTGCTGAGGCGTCTCGAGGCTAATCAGTCTATCTTCTGGACTTCCAAAGGGTCCTTCACACCCTTGCGGCAACTCCAATAAGTTCCCGACATACCGTCTCCACTCGAGAGGAAGCACGAGAATCCTGCCCACATCCAGAGGAGCCCGATTCCGCCTCAAAGCTCGAGAGAAGGGATCTTTTCCCTGCGTGTGCGGGAAAGAATTCCGGCATTCCCGTCTCATCTGAAGTGGAGCACTCTCCACAGGAAAGGCGAGAGGAACTCCAGGGTCGTGCCACCATTCCCAGATTCCCCGGGATGTCTCAGTCCATTCCAGGGAAAACTGTTTTCCTTGCACTGCCTCGACTTTCAAGCCGAGGATCGACTCACACCACGGTAGCACGTGGGGAGAGTCCTGTGGGAAAGCCTCCTGGGAATGCTTCGTGGGAAAGCCTAGAGGGAAAGCCACTGATCCCTCGATCCACTCGAAGGGAAGCGTGACATTGCTGCTACAGCTAGGGAGGGAAGCGCACGTTATGCCCCACTCGAGACAAGAACTGACTCCCCTGGGGAGACTCCAAAGTACCCCAAGATCCATGTCAGCAATGGAGAGGAAACCTCAGGTTCCAGAACCAACTCCACACAAGGTCTTAGGCCCCGGCATCCACGGGAGAGGAATCCTGAGAGGCCCCCGAGCAACTCCATGGGGACTGGCCTTTCCTGAGGCCACCAGAGCGGGACCCTGAGGTCCCCGTCATAAGGCGAGAGCACCTGCCGCAACTCGAGAAAATCAGGAGGTTCTCCCCCTCCAGGCGAGATTAGGCCCATTTCCGCTGAGGCGTCTCGAGGCTAATCACACTTAACCTCTGGAACTTCCAAAGGGTCCTTTACACCCTTGCTGCAATCCAGAATTTCCCCGACATACCGTCTCCACTTGAGAGGAAGCACGAGAGTCCCGCCCAATACAGAGGAGCACGTTTCCGCCTCCTAGCTCGAGAGGAGGGATCCTTTCCCTCCGTGGTCGGGAAAGAATTCCCCGCGTTCCGTCGCATCTCAAGAGGAGGCTCTCTCCACAGGAAAGTCGAGAGGAAGTCCAGGGTCGTGCCACCATTCCAGATTCGCCAGATGTCTCAGTCCATTCCAGGGAAACCTGTTTTCCTTGCACTGGGTTGACTTTCAAGCCATCGATCGACTCACACCACGGTGGCACGTGGGATAGCCCTGTGGGAAAGCCTCGTGGGGAAAAGCCACAGATCCCTTGATCCAGGCGAAGGGAAGCATGACACTGCTGCCACAGCTCCGGAGGTAAGCGCACGTGCATGCGCCCACTCAAACGAGGACTGACTCCCCTGGGGAGACTCCAGAAGTACCCCAAGATCCATGTCAGCACTGCAGAGGAATCCTCAGGTTCCGGCACCGACTCCACACAAGGTCTTAGGCCCCGGCATCGATGGTAGAGGAATCCCGAGAGGCCCCTAGCAACTCGCATGTGGACTGGCCTTTCCTGAGGCCACCAGAGCGGGTCCCTGAGTCCCCGTCGTAAGTCGAGAGGCACCTGCCGCAACTCGAGAAAATCCAGGAGGTTTCTCCCCTCCAGGCGAGATGAAGCCCATTTCCGCTGAAGCGTCTGGAGGCTAATCACACCTAACCTCTGGAACTTCCAAAGGGTCCTTCACACCCTTGCTGCAACTCAAGAAGTTCCCCGACATACCCGTCTCCTCTCGATAGGAAGCACGAGGGTCCCGCCCACATCCAGAGGAGCCCCTTTCCTCCTCGTAGCTCGAGATGTGGGATCCTTTCCCTGCTTCGTCCGGGAAAGAATTCCCGGCGTTCCCGTCGCATCTCAAGTGGAGGCGCTCTCCACAGGAAATGCGAGAGGAACTCCAGAGTCGTGCCACCATTCCAAGAGTCCCTAGATGTCTCAGTCCATTCCAGAGGAACCTGTTTTCCCTGCACTACCTCGACTTTCACGCGAGGTTCGACTCACACCTCGGCGGCATGTGGGACAGCCCTCTGGGATAGCCTCGTGGTAAAGCCTGGAGGAAAAGCCACAGATCACTTGATCCACGCGGACCGGAAGTGTGACCACTGCTGCTACAGCTCGGGAGGAAAGCGCACGTGCATGCCCCCATTCGAGACGAAGACTGACTTCCCTGGGGGGGCCTCCAGAAGTACCCCAAGATCCATGTCAGCACTGTAGAGGAATCCTCAGGTTCCTGCCCCAACTCCTCACAAGGTCTTTTTTTTTTCTTTCCTTTTTACTCTTTTCTTTGCATTTATTTAAACACCAGTTCTCAAAACTTTGAGTGAAATTGGGCCTCCTTTGGTAAGCAAAGAACCTGAAAGTAGTATTTAAAAAACGAACAGGCAAAGTCTTCAGATCATCCACAACACAGGTGTAGTGTTCCCTTCTTTTTTCTCAAAACTCTGAAGCAACCCAGTTTTTCCATATAGTCTTAAAAGCTAGAAGAACAAGAGTACATTTTGTGGTGGAATATTATTTTCACTTGCTGATTACTAATTGAAATACCATTATCCCCTTCTAACAGCTTTAAGAAATAGCCTTTTTAAGGCATACATTGTGCAACTCATCTTATTCCCTGCTATGTATAATACAGATTACATAAAGGCTGTCAAAGTCACATTTATATAAGCATTAAGCATTTGCTGTATTGAAAGATCTTTAGTTTTTAACACTAGCAGTATAGAGTTACAGAGCGTAATTTTTATCACTTAACTGCAGGTATATTAAGTATGGTATGTTTCATGGACTCGAGGAAACGGCATTTTTTTCTTTAATTTACTACTGACAATCTAATCAGAACAGTTCTCCTAAGCATTGATATGTTAGAAAGAAAAGTAAAAACCAAACGTTATTGTTGCTTTTTGCCATTTGGTAGCATTTTACACACAGGCTTCAATCTTCAGAATACCCTGTATTCAGTAGAAAAACCATTTAAATGAAGTTCTGTACAATAGAAACTTCTCAGCAGTCAAAATTTTAGACTGTAAAAAAATACATGTAAAACATACTTTTCTGAAAACACTTAACTTTGAACAAAGCACCGAACTACACAAATGCAGAATGAAAACAGCATTTCAACTCCACCAAAAAGTAGTCATCATAAAAGGTGTAAAAGTCACCTAACTTCACCAGGCACTGTTCACTTTTTAAACAGGAGACAATAAAAATATTGTCCACAAACAATATCCCAACTCTAGGGCAGGTTTCAGAAAGTCTTCCATCTTCATGCTTTAATAGCGACGAGGTGAGTATGATCGCGATCTGGAACGTGATCTGTATCCTCCACGACTATAGTAGGGAGAAGGTGACCGTCTTCTGTATTTCTGATCCCTGTCTTGAGCAGCTCTCCATCCTCCTCCTCCTCCTCCTCCTCCTCTGTACGATCTGCTGTAATAGTCCGATCATCATAGCCTCGATCATATCCTCTGTCATAGTAATCTCGACGGCGTGAGCTGCCATAGGTAGGTCTCCCCATGTAAATTCCTGCTGTTGGAGTATGTGGTCTTTTCGTTATGG